>NC_053044.1:15917572-16225911 GCF_003473485.1 Medicago truncatula | reverse complement strand
AATGTTACTAACTATAAGCTAAATTACCCTTTAAAACAACAAAATCTTCTACATTACTTTTCAATTGCTCGTTATTCTGTGCCTTCTACTATTACTCAAATTTCGAATATTTCAATATCTAATAATATTGGTGATGTTCCTTATTATGACATCCATCATGATGTTACTATTGTTGTTGTTGTTTTTTCAATCTAGGTTCGTTTGTCGTTGATTCTCTTAAACGACGGTGTTGCAGCTTTCCAATGGCAACACTGTGAGTGGTGATGGGTAATGGTTTTGTTCGGGTTGTCTTTGATTTGTGATTCTAGGTTTTAGTGGTTTCGTCGCTCTTTGGTTGCCGTTCAATGGCTTCTATTGATTGTTTTGTGGTGGTTGATGTTTGTTTTAGTTTGTAGAATGTTTGGTCTTACATGTAAGACATCTCAACTGTTCGGGCTGTTTTTTTTTATTGGTTTCGTAGTTGTTTGGTTGGATTCAGGTGTAGGTTGTTGGTTTTTTGTGCTAGTTTTTGATGTTACTGTTTGGGGTTTGGGGGTTGTGTGCGAGCAGCGGAATGTAATGGTGGAAGTTGTTTTTGTGACGGCTTGTGATGATGTTTGAGGGATTTGGTACAACTTTTGTTTATGTTGTTGTGAGGAGGTTTGTCTTTGATTTTGGTGTTAAGTTTGCTTTTGATTGTTAGGTGGCGTTTCCCGTAGGTTTTTAGATTTTGTTTTGATGCACGGGTGTATGGGTTTAAAATTGGATGCTCCCCATACGAATCTTAGCCTAGCAGGGGCAATACAATCATCAAGAGTAGAACCTTAATGGTTGTGTTAATGCAAAAATTAGTGAAAGATTGATTTTAGGGAAAAGGAAAGATAGTCAGATTGTGATAAAATAGCAATTTGGAAATATGATGATGTTTCTTTGCAACCACTTCTATAGAAGGAGGCGCCCGAATTCAGGTATCTATTTGTTCTATTAAATTGTTTTATATTTTGTTCTGACTATAAAAATTAAAAGAAAAAATATCTGTTACAAATCATAAAAGTGAGGCCTGTTATAAACAACTTTTAGTTAGAGATTGAAATTGTAGGAGACCCTTTCATTAAAGGTTGATGATTTGTTTATTCTCTACGAATAGCGTAGCTCAATAAATAAACATTGAGCATAATATATGTAGGATGTACATTTGATTAAAAAAATATATGAAATAAAATATACTAGTTTAGCATTTTTTTTAGGTTTAATAACAGTTTTAGCCGCCTAACTTTCCTAAAGTTGTGATTTTGGCCTCATAAAAAAAAAACTACAAAACCGCTTCTAAGTTGATAGTTTTGTCCCCCAAGGTCAATTTTGACTCAGTCTACGCTGACATGGCACCTTAAGTGAGGTGCCACATTTTTTTTTTTTTGTTTTTTTTTACCAAAAATTGGCCTTAAGGGGCCAAAACTGCTACAGTTGCAAAACTTAAGGTGCGGTTTTGACAAAAGAAAATGTACTAATAGTTTCTTTGAACGGAAAGATATGTTGATTACACGGTCTACTTGGTTGTTATTTTAGATATAATAAAGTTCAATACATAAGTCCATTCACTAGATCATTTTTGTTGTGATGAATGTGAGATTTCCATGAGATAGAAGACAAGGACACAGAGAAAAGAAAGATTCAATTTGAAATTAAGATGCTAACATTGATACAATGATGATGACACAAACACCATTTGAGTTGTGGTATGGATAGGGATATAACTCCCAACTTCCGTTCTGACAAAGTCAATTTTATATCTCTAGTCAATAATTTTGATTCTAAAAGTAGTTTTACACATAGATGAATAGTCTCAGAACATCACTTTGACATCATATGAAATTTACTAGAAGAACAAACACAAAACTTATTGATGCATGCTTATCAAATAGAGAAATGATATTTGTACATCCATTTAATGACAACTTTGGTGACAACTTTGTTTTATTCTTTTTTGATTGGTCAAACACAATAAAGAGAGAGAACAAGGAAAAGAGAGGATAATAACATCATCTGAGTATGAGAGAGAAAGTTATCAAAAAATTGTAGCAAAATGGTTGTACAAATATATTTCTCTAAAACAACCTATAATATTATTGATTACAAAATATGTAAGGAAGGGCATGTCTATATCTATATAAGATTTATTTATTTATTTTAAGAAATGTTATATAAGAGATTACTCATAAAATCTTTGAAATTGTAATTAAGTTTAACATAACCTTACAAAACTGACTTGTGGAGTGAGGATTGCCCCCACTTATAAACACATCAACTCTTATCTGATTATCTGATGTGGAACACTTTAACACACCCCTTACAACTTGGTCTGGACATCTGAAGTGTGAATATGGTGGCTCGATAACGGAAACCTGATAACATGTGGCTCAATGCATCTTGGAGGAGGCTCTGATACATTCTTAGATAATTGAAGATTACCGTATAAGAAGCTCGACAGTTTCATATTCACTGCAACTAAATTCTCTAACTGAACTTTATTACCCTTGTAAAGAGTCTCCTTAGAAAGATCAGACCTTCTCTTAAGCCTGTTTTGAAGGTTGACCAATTCTTCTTTCTTGTTCTCAATCATATTCTTCAAGTATTTCTTAATTGATGCTACAACTTCCTTAACAATCTCCTGAATTATCAATGAAACAATAGAAACAAACTCCAAACTAATTTCGCTAATCTTCTCTGGTTTTGAAACATTCCTGTATTTCCACCATCTAAACCTTCTAAAACTCTCATATTCTCATAATTCCTACCCTCTAAATTAGCTGAATGAGCTTCAAATCTAGGTTCATCAGGCAATTCAGAAGGAAAAAAAGAGTGATTTTCTGAACTAGTAGTTTTATAGTGACTAATTACCTTGTTGCATGAATGAACTAAGACTAGTTCGTTCTACCGCCATTATTTGATAAAGATGATCAAATTTGGAATTGTGGGGAGGATACTAATGATTCTGTTCATATAAGGTTTAAACCAATAGTTGATGGTGTTGTTGCTTTGTCAAATCATTGTGGGAACTGGAACTAGTCTTGGTTCATTCATGAAACAAGATAACAATAGTCGGTATAAAACTACTAGTTTAGAAAATCATTCTCTTTTTTTTCCTTCACAATTGCTTACTAGACCTAGATTTGAAGTTCTTTCGGGTGATTCAAGGGGATGGAATTCTGGAATATGATTGTTTTTAAAGGTTTAGATTGTGGAAATATGAGGGATGTTACAAGACCAGAGAAGATTATTAGGGAAATTGTTTGGGAGTTTGTTCTTATTGATTCGTTGTCAATTGGGGAGTTTGTTGAGTAAGTCGTAGCATCGACTAAGAAATACTCGAACAATATGATTGAGAACAAGAAAGAGGAATTGCTCAACCTTTAAAAAACAGGCTTGAGAGAAGGCCTGATCTTTGTAAGGACACTCTTCAAAAGGGCAATAAAGTTTAGTTAGAGATTTTAGTTGTTGTGGAGATGGGACTGATGACCTTCTTATACGATAATCTTCAATTACCTAAGATTGCATCAATGCCTCCTCCAAGATTCATTGGGCCACATGCTATCATGTTTTTGCTTTTAAGCCATCCACCATTTATATCCACGTTTAAGAGGTCCATTCCTAGGTCTTAGGAGGTGTGTTAAAAAGTAGCACATCAGACAAGAGATGATCTGACCAATATATTTATAAGTGGGGACAATCATCATCGCATAAGTCAATTTTATAAAATTTTGTTAGGCTCAACCACACTTTCAAAGATTTTATGAGTAAAACAAAACATATTTGATGTTTATAAAGTACCATATTTCTCACTGCATATCTTGTAATCAATCAATAATAATATATATATGCTACTTTATAAGCATCAAATATGTTTTGTTTTTTTGTTTTACGAGTAAATTTCACTTGATATAAAATTGTTACTGTGAGATTATTGGTGTCTATCTACAAAACTATTTCTAGAATTAGGGATATAAAGTTGACTTTGTGTGTGTGATAAGAAAGTTGGGAGTTCTATCTCTACCCATACAACAACGTCAAATGGTGTTTGTATGTCATCATCATTGTATTGATGTTTAACATCATAATTTCAAATTGAATCATTCTTTCCTGTGTCCTTGTCTTCTATCTCCATGGAATGATAAAAATTCATATTCAGTGCTACAAAAATTATCTACGGAATGGGCTAATGTATTGAACTTTTTGTGTTTGGTATTTAATCTTTCTTTATAAAAGTTTAGCATAGGTAATGTAAAATTGAGCCAATATTTGAGTCAAAAATGAATTGATGTGGATTGCTATTCATAGGGGAAAAATTTGTTGAGTTGGTCCACTCCTTTTCGCACTTATCCCATAATCTAATACACGTCCTTGTAGTAACTAAATAATGCTAAAGATCGGCCCTCAAAGTGTTACACGTTTCCATACTTTGTGATGGGTAAGACTCTATAAAAAGGAAACGTATTCACTCTGTTTCATGGTCACTGAACCTACTCTTCTCTCTATAGAAAATTACACAATCGAGTTTGAGTTAGTTAAGGTTTAGAATAGTGAAACAAATCAGTTGTAACAGTGATAGTTTAAATGTGTTGTTTATGTTGTTTAATATGTTTAAATCGATTAGAAATCGTTTACATTTTGGTTAACAATGCCTAGAGGTTAGTGTTCTTAATTTGCTTCCGCAAGTGTGACATTCCCGAGTTAAACGAACAATTATAAGATCTGGAAGGAAAGAATTCTCCGTTACATTAGGAAGGAGAATTCTTTCCTTCCAGATCTTATAATTGTCACCGTTTAACTCGGGAATGTCACACTTAAAATTTGAGAAGTTTGCAGAAGCAAAATTAAGAACACTAACTCCAACCATGGTTAACCAAAATGTAAATGATTTCTAATCTATTTAAACATGTTAAACAGCATAAAAAACACATTTAAACTATTGCTGCTACAACCGATTTGTTTCACTATTCTAAACCTTAACTCACTCAAACTCGATGGTGTAGTTTTCTATAGAGAGAAGAGTAGGTTCAGTGACCTTGAAACAGAGTGAATACGTTTCCCTTTCATAGAGTCTTGTCCATCACAGAGTCTGGATCCGTGTAACACTTTGAGGGCAGATCTTTAGCACTATTCAGTTGATATAGAAACGTACATCAGATTATGGGATAAGTGGGAAAAATAGTGGACCAACTCAGCAAGCTTTTTTTTCCTAAGAATAGGAATCCACAACAAATCATTTTTTATTAAAAAATTGGCTCACGTGGAAGAGGGAAAATAGGAAGAAAAAAACTTACATTTGATTTTTTTTTGAAGCAACTAACATTTGAATTATATAGTAATCTATTTGATGACCTTAATTTGTATTGTAGGATCACACGAATTGCTAAATGATCGGTTGATGATGTCTTCTGTGTGGAACCAAGTACCTAATCTTTAAGTGAGCAAATCAATTGATTTGTAGTTTTTAGCATTCTAAAATTTTGGTGCTTACTTTGTGAATAATTTTTTTTTTAAGTAAATGTTAATGGTTAATTTGTTAAGGGGAGAAGTTTGCTAGTAACAGAGATGGAATCCCAGACCTTCTAATATCTATGTTTCTTTGATCATGATCATCTTGTAAATCATTGTATTTTAGGATTCAAAAATCAAGCTTACTTTATTTCTTTCTTTTTATTTAAGGATATTTTATTTCTTTCTTGTTGTCTTGTATATACTAAAACAATATAAGAATTCAAAAGAAATTAAGCCCTTGGTATACTAGGTATCTGTTTGGTTTTGGCGGTGGGAAAGCCAAACCCACGTTTCAAGGAGCTACTTTCGTGAAAATCTAAAAGCTTACTTTCCTAGCTTTTGCTGCAACGTGGTTTCCTACCGGCGTTTTGAAAAAATTAAGCCATTCCAAACACACTATGTACAAAGAAATGCACAGCAAGTTAAGGTCATTGTAAGTCACCATAGTTAGTTAGAGTTCTGCTTTATTTTGCATTGTCTAGCTACTAACTTGTAGGGGACAGCTTATAGCATATAGTTGGTTTGTATGACAAGAAAATAGTGCTTTGATAACGATTATTCGGTCATAAGCAGGGTCGGCTCTGGGGTTAGGCTTCGGATGCAACCGTCTAGAGTCTAAATTTGTAGGGGCCAAAAAGAAAGATTTTATATTTGGCTTTTTCTTCGGTCACTAATATCAAAATCATTCTAATTTTCCTTTACAATTCTATTATCATTACATAACACTCAAGATCAAATGAAGAACACTTAGAAGAACTTACCTCATTTTTCCTTCTCTTTATTCATAGGATAAAAAATTTGATTATTTCATTTAAATGAAGAGTCATTTTAATCTCGCAACAAAAAAAACAACATGAGGCTCAATTTGGTTTTTGAAAAAATATAGAAACAATTTTTATTCCCTCTGAGAGTATCCCTTTGGGGGGAGAGGATTAGAGAAACAAATAGAGAAATTCTTCATCTTTTTTGGAAGATTATTGTTGTAGATAATGATAAATAAATATTTATGATTAGTATATTTTTTTATAATGAGTATTATAACAACATTTTGTAGATTTGGAAAATTTATCAAAATCCTTCAAAAACTACCTCCCATACAATTTTTGAATTCTCTCGAATTACACGGAGATTTTGTGTTATGAAAAAAAGTAAGCCCCCAAATGCTCTCCCTTCCCAAAACCCTCCATTTTTTTTCACTTCATCCTTCCATTTTTTTTCAATGTCCTCCCCTCCTAAATTCCCAAACAGACCATAAGAACAAAGTTCGGGGATAAATTTTAAAGGATCAGATCTTACAGTTTCTCTCAAGGATTAAAATGGCCTTCACACTCTTTTTCCATTACCACTTTTCAGTTAACAAAACAAGCACTATAACTTTGAGAAACAAACGTTTAAAATCAAGGATAAAAACCACCTCAGGGAAAGTCAAGAATCACGAAAAATGCTGACATGATATAATAATAAATATGCAGGTATGATCATCATAGTCAATGTTTAAATTTCAATATATTTAAAGGGCAAGGGCAAAGGGAAACCCGGTGCACTAAAGCTCCCGCATATGCAAGGTCCGGGAATGGGTCCCACCATTATTGGTGTATTGTACGCAGCCTTACCCTGTTTTTTACACAAGAGGCTGTTTCCAGGACTTGAACCAACACAAAATTCAATCAATCCAAAAACAGTTGGAATATAGCCACCAATCATTCACATCAATTTGTGTTGAAAATTTTCAGTAGTTGTTTATGTTTTCCTTACACAATGAAAAAGACATTTTGCAAGATAGACACTACAAATAGGCTCTCTTTCGTGCATATTTTACATCTTCCTTTCCATATCAAACCCATGGATTTCTTGAGTCATCTTTACTCTGTTATCTGCAATGATTGACAAGGGTAGGGTTGAGAGTACCTTTCAGTTCGAACCAAAACACTAGCCAATGCTCAAGTCAAATCAGTTCTGGTTTTCATATGCCATGTCTGCTTCTGGAAACCTCAAACTATATTTAACTTAATGCTCTACTTGAGTGTAATCTCATAGATGACACCTTCATGATTCCCAACAATACACTTTGTTTTAGGCACTTCCTTCATCTGCATCTGAAACTTAGAAGCTTCAGAAATAATCATCGAATCCATCCTGCAATAAGAGAAATCTTAGTTGAATACGAAAATGCTTATAAAATTCAGATTATACAACACTTGAGTGAATCACATAGTTCCTAAAGTTGTAGGATTGAGTAATTTGGAGGAAGTTCAGAAATAATCCTAAGTTTTAAATCTTCAATCCATAAATCTATCTTTTTTAATCTTTAAAATTGTCCTTGAGGTACTAATGTAATTGAGGATTTTAAATTTTAAGAATCACTTTTCAATTTTGTTGATTTTAGACTAAATTGTCATATACTACAACTTCAAATATTAAAAAGATTATTTACTCTATCTTTGAGAGGCACAAAAGATAAAGGAGATGACTTGCTATCCACAAAAGATATACACAAGTATCAGCAAAGCTCAAATATATATATATATATATATATAGGGCTGCTAACTTACACCCACCTAAAAACACTAAGGTGCAAGTTAGCAAGTTACACCCACCTAAAATTATTAAGGTGCAAGTTAGCAACCTACACCCACCTAAATATATATATATATATATATTAAAATAAAAAAGTAGCCACATTTAGAGAAAATTCATTGACCTTGGATTTTGAAATCTCTAACAGAGAGCTATTAATTGTAAATGTCCAAGTTTACAGTTTTTTAGGAGGGAAAGGCACTCTAGTGTTCCTTACAAGGATGAGTTCAACATGAAAGGTTTTAAAGAACAAAAAATGCAGCGAAATTGTTTTCAAAACATTATATGAAAATTGGACTTTACTCCCTCGGGTCTTGATTTTAAGCATAAGTGAATAAGCTCACACTTTTTAATCTTCCAATCTCATGAAAAAATAAGTGCATTTTTTAAGCATAAGTGAATAAGCTCACACTTTTTAATCTTCCAATCTCATGAAAAAATAAGTGCATTTTTTAAAGTGCACTTCATGGAATCTTATTTCATGTGAATAAAAGAGTCATTGAATGTCCCCGTGAGCATAACTCAGTTGATAGGGACAATGCATAGTGATTAAAGTTTCTTATATTTGAGACCATATATGAATCATTTTTCGTTTATATTTGAGACCAGAGGAGTATTATTTAATCAGTACCAAGTCCCAAAAATATAACGAAATACAATTGCAATGAAAACTTAATTTTGGACCACACTAAAATGATTTGGAAACAATGTAAATAATTATAAATTTATAAAACTTGTTTCAAGGTAAAATAAGATGTAAAAATATGTATCAAGTTTTATACACCCTCTACTATCTATTGCTATCTGATAATATAGATCTTAGATCATCAACTATGAGATGATAATGTTGTCAAATCAAAACAAAGAAAAGAATTTTCACTAAACCAAGAGATAAACAAAAATTTAAAGAATAATGAGATAGATTACATACATCTTAGCTCGTGATACATAGGCTAGTATGAACTTGCATTTTCTGCCTTTGTTAACTTGCAGGAGCTGTCTAACGGTATCAAACAGCAAAGGGATGTTTGACTGCTGAAAGCTTGTGATTGTGTTAAGGTTGTTGATATTAATTTTATTTGGTGAAAATGAAATATGATTACACAAATCTATAGATGAAAATCGCATATTTGAATTTCAAGTTTCACAAAAATTCTCAATGTATTTGATCCTCTAGTTCATTTTAGCAAATAATTGGAATTAGTTCTCATAAAGCCATGACAACTAGCAAAGGCTTTAAAATAGGTAAATGTGTGACACTGCTTGGAAAAGATGTAGAGATAAGCTTCTAAAGATCTACGGGTTAATAGTCATTTTGGTCCCTGAATGTGTAAGAAGTAGTCACAATAATTGCAAAATAGTCCCTGATTGTGCACTTTGTTAATCAAAATAGTCCCTGACCCTAACATAATCCCTCAATACTCACAATAACTCTTTTCATATAGGGACTGGAATGACAATAAATAAGTACTTAAAAGGACTCATATGACAATAAGCAAGTATATTGAAGGATTAATATGACAATATTAACGAAATATTTTAATGTCAGGAACTATTTTGACTAACGAAGTGCACAATCAGGGAGTATTTTGAAATTTCGATATATTGAGGGACTATTGTGACTACTCGTTACACATTCAGGACCAAAATGACTATTATCCCAAAGATCTATATGAAGAACCAGCTTTATCAGTATCTATGTATTTACCTATATTGCAAGCCATCATACTTTTAGGCATTTAAGCTTAGTTGTAATGTTAGATATCAATGTCATTATTAAATACATAATAAGGATATAGATATCAGCTCCAAGAACGAAGTCGAAACCTCCAGGATGTTTTTGTAAAATTTCATGGATCTGATCAGTGTTTCCCCATTCTAGTTTCTCTGCCACTAATCCTGCATATATATTTAAATCAAAATTCAGAGGGACTAATAAGTATCTTCCATTGATCATCTAGGTATTTACTCACCATTAGAAGTAGGACTAATATTCTCGGGACATGAATGCAGCTCTATATTTTTCTTTATGATCTGAGATGAGGTAGTTTAATTAGACCACATAGAATAATCAGGAAGGAGATATGCCACCATATGTTATACAAATCGATTTTTTATAACCCTACCTTAAGCACTTCTTCATTATGGTCTGTCAACACAACTTTATTGCAGAATCTGCGGCAAAGTATTCCAGTAATACCTGTGATTCAAAAGCAAGAAATAATCAGGCCATCAAGGTCTAATGTCATACAGAATAAGGATAAGCATCAAATGATTAAGATTGAGATCTTATCTTATTAAAAAAAAAAGATTGAGATCTTACCTAAGATATGAAAGGAGGAGGGAACATATAAAACATGAGAATGTGATATGAATTATAAACGCGTACCAGAAATACAATATTATACCACACAGATCTAAAAGCTGGCATCATCAGCAAACTATAAACCCTAATGTCTTTGCCTCTTAGCTTCTAATGTTTTCCCTTCCCGATCAACACAATTAGTTCTTTTGGTCTCTTAGTTATATTGGTTGCATATGATATTGGTCTATACATTTGATAAGGAAGGGAAAATTCATCTGGAGCTTTTTTTTCTTTTGACACAAAAAACATTGGGAGCTAATAGACAGATAAATTGGAGATTTTCAAGGAGATGTTGGTTAATGCACCAAAGGAGCTAACCAAACTGTCCAATTTCTTTGAATTCAGACACTAACCCTGGAGCCAAGTCTTTCAATCCTTCAAGATTTCATGTTTTCTAATGTCCAGCATTTTCCATTCCAAACAAGCCCTCCAATCATCAGAAGTATGCTGGAAATGACTTATAAACTAATAATTTTGTTATTTACTTCTACTGATCAATTATTATTTTTTAAATCTATTATTTGAGAAATGGATTTGAGAATTCTGTATTTTGTGTTGCTAATAAAAATAATGCGTCACCGTGACAGGTTGTATAGTGGTAAGGAAAACCTATATATATGGGCATATCTAGTGAGAAAGGGTATCCTTATGTGAGAGTGAGAGGATGACATATCAACCATTGGATAAAAATACACGGATCGGATTTAAAGACACTCACGTGCTCCACTTTTCAACTACCACACACATTATCCCAAACAAACAAAAAAACACAAACCCCTCACCTTCCCTTTCCCATCCTGCTTCATCAAACCTCTCAGACCTTGTTCTTCACATCTAGATCACCTACTATGACCCCCTCCTCGTTTATTCCTCTTTCAACATGTATTGGTTTCTCTTTCCCATTTTCTTTGACCATTTTTACAAAAAAATATTAACTGTAAGTCTGTAACAATGTTTGATGAGTGAACGGCCGAGGGAGGGAGAGATTTTGCGGTCACGAAGGCCACGGTGAAGAGGGTGAGGCGACCATGGTCTCCGACAAGTCATGGGTACAGATTGAACCGTTTGCATCATAAACTAAAACTCTCCAATTTTTTGACCCACGATTTACCCAATTTTCAACCTATGAATTGACTTTTTGGTTTCAAACGGTGGAAGCCTAGATTGAGGAGGTGGATGGTGATATCAAAATGGATCGGAAGGAACAACTACACATTCCAGTTTGTGTGAATTTTTTTTTCTTTTGGAATAATGTGTGGTAGTTGAAAAGTGGAGCACATGAGTGTCTTTTAATCTGATCCGTGTATTTTTATCCGATGGTTGATATGTCATCCTCTCACTCTCACATAAGGATACCCTTTCTCACTAGATATGTTCCCTATATATATATAGAGAGCGAATCTAATAAGAACACTTCATGCAGGAAGAGAGTGTACGAGGGCCAAGGGGCTGTACGTGAACATTTAATGAATTGTTTTAATTTTTGCTGTTAAATTGTATCTGACAGCTGTGATCAATAGTTCTTGATTATCATAATAATAAATTGTTCTAACTAGAGTAAACCCTAATATATATTGTTCATGACATGAGCTATCAAAGGGAACCAATTAGACTCCGTTTAACATAGAAGCTAAATTGTTCTAACTAGAGTAAACCCTAATATATATTGTTCATGACATGAGCTATCAAAGGGAACCAATTAGACTCTGTTTAACATAGAAGCTAAATTGTTCTAACTAGAGTAAACCCTAATATATATTGTTCATGACATGAGCTATCAAAGGGAACCAATTAGACTCTGTTTAACATAGAAGCTTACCGGATACTTTGTGGCAGGGGGCCATGCCCAGCTGATTAGCTCCTCGGAGAAATTAAGGCAGTTTTCGATTTGTGATCTATGGCAACAAGGATGGAACAATTGTTATTTTATATATTAATCCCTTACTGATCTGTATACATTTCGGGATTGTTTATGCACTTTTTTTGTTATTTATCAGGCCCCTAGTGGAAAGATTAAGGTCCTCTCGGGTATTGAAGCTGATGGATCAGTTGTTATTTCTGAAAATGTGGACCTTATAAAAGCAATATGTGCTACGTAATTTGGCATTGCTATCAATAGAACCAACACTATTTAAAAAAAAATAAAAAATCAATAGAACCAACATGCCACATGTAATATTAGTTTTTAGTTCTAAATAGTTTATGATTAAGTGGTTGCCATTAAAATTTTAAGTAAAAAAAATTTCTGACTTCTGTCTTTCTCTGAATAGCTGAGCCAGTTTAAAACTGGTTTAGATAAAATACCTATTTTTTGAATGAAAACTAGATTACATAAAACTGATATTGAAACTGGTTATTTAAACTGGTTTACAGTAAAAGCCGTTATTTAAACTGGTTAATATCAGCAAAAAACTGATATTGAAAACCGGATTGAAGCATAAACCATTTTTTAAAACCAGATTACATAAAAAAATCAGTTTTGAACCATTTCTAAACAAAATCCATTTCCAGACTCATTTTAAACCAAAAGCGGTTTGGCAAAAAATAGGTTTGGCTTTCCTTTTTTTGTGTAGAAACTGAACCATAAACAGATTTGTTTCATTTTGGTTCAGTCATCCAAGTCCTGCACACCCCTGATGGGGATCAAAGTAGCATGTAAAAACTGTAATATTGTGTGATGCTACGATTCTGTGTGATTATGTTAGGATATAGAATAAGGAGTTTGTTAGGATTTGAATTTTTAGGATTTAACACAATGAGGAGTTTGTTAGGATTTGGTATAAGAGGGGAGTTTGTTAGGATATTGGATAAGAAGAGATGGTAACAATATAGGATAAGGAGTTAATTGGGGAAGCTATTTAGAGTATCTTGTATAAAGAGGAGTGCATTGATAGAGGAGTGTCATTGATGGTTTTGTAAAGTTTAGTGTATAGAGTAATGACTCTATTGAAAAAGGGGGAACCCTAGGAGGAGAGTTTGCTCTCCCTTTTCTTTCTTATTTTCTTAATAAAAGTGTTATTTCTTTTATTCTTTTGAATTAAATTATTGGGTTCCTAACAGATTATGATTACATTGATAGGTTTCTAGCAATACTTTGGAAGACAATAAACTATCAATAAAGATAAGTAACTCATTTCCTAAAACACGGTAATATTGTGCAATGTGTGATTGCAGTAGAATATCCCCCTTCTTATCTGTAAAACTAGGGGCATTTTAAGGATGAATTGTTTCTACCACAAATATAAAAAGTATAAACGTAAGTAATGATAATTATTTTTAAAAGTGAATACATACCAACACCAGAACCTAATTCAATGGCAGTGCAACCCTGAAACATCTCAATATGTTTTGATAGATAATCATTCAGCAACATGGCTCCAGGCCATACCAGCTGCCCTGTCAAATCGAAGTCAGCTGATTCAAAAGATAATTAGTATTATGATCCAATAAAAAACAAGATACAGAAAGCAAAAAATCAAGGTACCATTTATAAAAACACAGAAAATTGTATGCATGTTTATATAAAAGCTTCCAGATTCTCAATTGTGCATTTCTATTAATGTTCTACTCCAATTTACCCCATTTCAAAAAAAAAATGACAGTGTAAAGGGTTACTTGGCTAGATATATCTTCAAATGTTACAAAATTTAATTTAATCTAGTAAAAATTCATAACTGTGAATCAATTGGTATTGGCTGCCCTGTCTTTTATGTCGTCATATCAGGAAAACCTTTCAAAGAGATGAACCAAGTTAATTTTATTTCCTTGGTAAAACATAGTGAAACAGTTTTAATTTGGAATATACCCTCATTTTCTTAGACATTACTATTGCGGCATAGCGGGTGCAGTATGACCACCACGTCAAAGTTTAGGGAAACGGTACACGAAAATTAGACCATGCCCATACACATAAAAAAGCCAAAACACAGAAGAATACATCATATTAAAGACATATTCATAACTAATAATCAAAGTTCACTGCTACCATTATTTAAACCCAATATAAAGCAAATAATGCTGGCCTCCAACTCCAAGGTTTCAAAATAGCTTATCTAAGAAATTAAAATAAATATAAGTGATTCCTCCAAGGTGGTGAATACTGCTAGATATATGCAGAGAGGGTCGACTGAAAGCCTCAAAGATGAGGACGAGAGATAAAGCCATTAAGAAGAATTGACAAGATAGGAGGGGCATATTTCGTTGTCATTTCGAAATTTAGGATAAATGTTCACAAAATTAAATAAACCAAGCCAGTAGCAATAAGTTGAGGGCAAAAATGACTATTTTAGGGTGAAAATTGAAATAACATGAAAGTTCACACAAATCAACATTGTAATAAAGTGTCACTATGACAGACATTATCTCAACCGCAACGCAATGGGGTGTTTAAGGTAGCACCTAGGGGCCGCAATTGGTGTTAACCCTCTAGTTCCTATGGGAGGGGCCTAGAAACCCAGAATTAAGCTGAGAGGTAAGTAAAGTCTGATCAATAATTGTTCTTTACCTAGGAATTAAACGAGGTAAGTAAACCCTCTAGTCCAATCACTTGCTTAGCTAGGATAGTATTTTTTTTTTTTGGTCAAGAGCTAGGATAGTATTTAATTAAGGTTTTAACCTATGAAGCACGGACACTCCTCGGGTTAGGCGTGTCCCGGTGTCAATTACACTGAATTATGTGATTTTTTCAAATTATTAGCTGTGTCGGCGTGCCATTGTCCTTGTCGTGTCCGTATCCGTGCTTCATAGGTTTAGGGTTTAAATTCCAGATTGGGCACATGACATACAAAAAATGAAATCAAAAGAAATGTAAAAAACTTACTGGAAGCAGATTGCAAACAGAAGAGCTGAATATTTTGAGAGCCAAATGTGAATTCCGTAAGCTGGTAACTTCAAATTAAATTCCAGAAAAGATCAATCATTACAACAGTGACAGTGAAAAGAAAAAGGTAGAGAGAGAGATAGAGAGAGAGAGAGAGGAGTTACTCGTCATTCATGAAGAACGATGCATCTAAGCAAACGATTTCGTCTTCTTCCTTTTGCAATTCTTTTTCTCTTTCTTTCTTGTTGAGCGCTACGACGCCGTTTTCGTTCATTCTGATTTCTAACTTCTATAAGCAGGGTTTTGCAGAAGAGAGAAGAGGCTATGAAAGAAAGAGGGAAAATGTGTTTATGTTTGATTCACCTTCCTTCATGCGACGTCGTTTCATTCCAAACTAGTTTTATTAAATGTTTTTTTATTTGACAAAACTATGGAAGGTGTATTGGAATGAGATTTTAAAAGAACATTTTAGCAAATCAAATTCTGAAGATTTTAAAAGACTTTGTAAGATTATATTGACTTTGTTGGATTTTAAAAATCTTTATTTTAAAAAAACTTTTTACAATCAGGATTTTGAACACATGATTTTAATGAATTTATAACACAAATTCTTAACGATTTCAAAGGACTTTACAAAATTGAAAGATTTGAAAGGATTATAGTCACTTAACAATATGGAAAATTACTAGGGGTTAGTTTAACTTCTTAAAAAAATAATATGGAAAAAAAAATTTGCATAGTAAAAAAAACAAAAAGTCTTATGAATACCAACAAAAAACAACAACAAAATAACAAAACGTTCCACAATAATGTAAGGTATCTACTACTATAATAAAAATATTTTATTACCACCAAATTTTCACAATTAACCTCACTAAATCACTAAATTTATGGGTTAAAATGTCATTTTATACTGGATTGACATGGATGGACCATTTTGTGTGACTTGTAATACTTTACTGGGCAACTAGTAAGATCTCATCTTCACTAATTTGACTGTTCAAGTCAGGCCAACTCAGCTCGTCTTCATTCAACACTGGTTTGACAATTTAAGTCAGGCTAGCTCAGCCTGTCTTCATTCAACATTGGTTTGACTGTTCAAGTCAAGCCAACTCAGCTCGTCTTCATTCAATAATGGTTCAACTGTTCAAGTAAGGTCGGTAATGACAGACCATCTTACGTTATTCTTAGCATATTTTTCAGTTTATTTTAGTATGATTTAGTAGCAAAAAGGAGGAGTATTATAACAATTGCCTATGATTTCGGGACTTTTGTAATGTTTTCTATATTTGAGTATGTAATTCTAGTTTTCCCGAAACATAGCATTTTTAGGGGGGTTTTGAAGTAATTCACGAAGAAATCATGCAAATCGGAAACGACGATTCAGGAACAACTGAAGAATTGTGAAGATTCAGGAAACAAGATTAAAGATTCAAGAGTCCTCGGGAGACTTACAATTGGGAGGAATTATGTTCCCAAAGTACCGAGGCAAGTTATTTGAATACGAAGACCTAAAAACAACGAAAAATCGGAGATTGGGCCCAGGAAACAGATGCCATGCGCCTAGGGCATGGAAAAATGTCTAGGGCACGGATTTTCCAAACCATGCGCCTACGGCATTTCCCATGTGCCTAGGGCATGCAATGGGGTGCAATCTCATCTGTCATGCGCCCCGTGCATGCAAAAACTTAAAGCTCGACTGTCTTTTCCTGCTTTTGTTTTGGGTAAAGCATGCACCTTTAGCCAAAATTCAGGTAGAAACTCTCACTACAAATACCAGTCTTCCTCATTCAAAATTTCTCATTCAGAACTGTGGCAGTTCAAGGGGAAGGCAACTTTGGAGCTTCGGGAGAGTGTCTATCTTCTCCTTGATTTTCTAGGGTATGTTTTCATCTTTAGTAATTTATTTTTAGTTACCATGTGTAACTAAATCTTTTTAGCTTAGAGTTATAAGATGAACCTCTGTATATTTTTGTTGGATATTTATTTAATTTAATATGTCGTTTATTTTATTTTATTTATTCTTTTGTTCGTTATTAAGTTTTATTAGGAAGTAGTTTATTTATGTGAGATGCGCAACCCTAGATTGGGTACTTAGGTCGTGATAGGGCCTAATATTACTATCACTAACTGGATGCTTATATCTTAATATTTATATCCCTTTACTATTAACTATTTGTCTAGGAAGTGAGTGATTATTAATTCGCCAAAGATACTAGAATAATTGTTGACCCTAGGCGTAGGTACCCAGTGGCTAGAAACCGTTGGATCGGGTGGTTGATGAGTCATTTATTATCTATTTTAATATGTTATTTAGTTTCGTTTTATTTAGATTTTAGTTTATTTTATTTTAATATTATTTTCTTTTTGAGCTATTTTACTAGAATTGCATATTGTTATATTTCAGGAACGAATATTTGATGGATTGAGTCTTGGAGCAAAAGAAAGAGGTTTTCAGTACGAAAATACGAAGATTCGAAGACAAAAATATATCTCCCTCAAGTCAGAAACTTGGCACGGCCGGTGCTAGGCTTGGCACGGCCGTGCCACCCTCCAGAACTAGTTTTGTTGCTTTTGCTTAGATTTTAAGCTACTCTGTTTTAGTTTACTTTTGGATCATTCTAGTGATTGCTTAGATTTAAAGTCGAATGTAAACTATAAATATAGTAGCTAGCCATCACAAATATTCATCTTTTGTTCTCTGAAATAATAAGTGACAATTGTTTCTTTGAATAAAAGTTCACCTTTATTTTATGTTCTTCTTCTTCTTCTCTTCTATGTCTACAATGAACGTTAGTGAGTAGACTTCTTCTTGTCTTGGGATTGTTGGATAAGTCTAAATGACATAATCCTAATCAAACCAAGCTTTAAACCTTAATATTATGTAACCCTAATCTCTAATCTAAATTCATCGCTTTAACATGAATTAACCATTATCAAACTATGGAAACGAAAGTGGAGGGTTTAATAATTGTTAATCCATCATCTCAAATATTAATTCATAAAACGAAAGTGGAGCTTTGATATTCGAACAAGTGAATTTAGACAAAGATTGTAAAGGCAGCGAAATAGTCTTTACAATCTTTGAGACATATAGTTTCGAACTTCAAGGATTCTAAATTGTGATCAAGTCAGCGAAATAGGCTTGGTTACAACTTAGGACCAAAATCTAAAAGTAATCAAGTCAGCGAAATAGGCTTGGTTGCTAGAGGAACAAAAGAGAAATTGTCTTTAGAAGTTAGGTCTAACATAAGGTTATAAGTTTAATAGTTTGGTTTGTGAAGGACTTGTCAATTAGATGAACCAATAATCCCAAGGCACCACTTTTATTTTATTATTGTTATTTTTTTTTAATTATACAAAAATACAACTTTCAATCCTTTAAACTTTAATTCTAATCATTGTTAAAAGATAATTGAATTCATCCCTGTCGGAACGATACTTTTATTACTACTTCGGTAAAATCGTGCACTTGCGGTTTTATCCCATCAAGTTTTTGGAGCCGCTGCTGGGGAGTTATGGTAATTTGATTAACCTTTTAATAGTGGTTAGTCTAAAATATATATATATATATATATATATATTTTATTTCTTTTTCTTATCCATTTTTATTTTTATTTCTATTTATTTTTTTATTTTTTATTTTTTTATCTTTAGCCGTTCTGATCTCAGGCATGGCTCAAAACTACTATCCTTAGACTCCTTCCCCTGTTTTGCCTCCTTGTTATGGAATATTTGGTCATACCGGTGTTGAATGTCAACTAGGTAGTGTTGTTAGAAGTCCTGAGCAAGTAAACTATGCTCAATATAATCAAGGGTTTAGGAACAATCAATTTTTTTTTCAAACCCCTCAAAATCTTTTTGGACAACAAACAACACCACCTGATTTTGAAAATAACCAAGGAGTCCCTCAAAGATCCAACTTGGAACTTTTGCTAGAAAATCTTGTATTAGATAACACTAGGCATAACAAATAATTTGAAATCCAAGCTAGAATTTTGAAGGACTCTCTCGATAGGCTTTCCTCAAAAGCATATTCTCTTTCTACTCACAACAAAATGCTAGAGATTCAAATCCCTCAAGTAGGCCATCAAGTAGCCTCTCCCTCCCAAACCTCCGGAATCTTTCCGAGCCAACCTAAGGCTAACCCAAAGGGTCAACCGAATGATGTTTCACTTAGGGATGGTAAACAATTAGAGGACCCCGTTGTGGAAACCAAGACTAATGAAGTTGAGGTAGAGAGTGAAAAGCCACAAAGTGAGAAAGTTGTGATAGAGAGTGAAAAGCCTAACATATCACCACAATATGAACCAAAAATTCCTTTCCCACAAGGGTTTGATGAGTTCAAGCTAGATGAGCAGGTTAGGACATTTATTGAAATCATTCAAGCCAATTTGCCATCTAAACTTAAGGATCCAAAGAGTTTTTCCATACCATGTGTCATAGGATCCGAGATTATAGAAAGAGCCATGTGTGATTTGGGGGAGAATGTCAGTTTGATGCCATTTTCCCTTTGTGAAAGATTGGGTATAAGATAGGGAAACCTTTCTTACCGTCAAGCTAATGACTATAAAGGAGCGCTTTGTGGGAGGCAACCCACACATTTAACTGCTTTGTTTTGTTTGTTTTTTGTTGTTTTAGGTTATTTTGTAGGTTAGAGATAACCTTACGGTTGAGACTTTACCGGTAAGAATTGATGATCGAAAAGTGAAGACGTAGAGAGGCAAGGAGATACCTCTTGTGAGAGTCGTTTGGTACGGATCCACTGGTGAAAGCTTCACGTGGGAGCTAGAGAGTAAGATGCTGGAATCTTATCCAGAGTTGTTTGCATGAGGTAAATTTTCGAGGACGAAAATCTTATAAGTTGAGGAGAGTTGTTACGCCCTATTTGAATTATTTAATTATTTAATTATTTAATTGAGTCTAGAAGTTATTAAGATGAGTTTATATTATATTTATATGATATATGTGTGATTTAAGAGGTTATATGATTGAGATGATTTTTATGTGATTTATGAAGAGTTGTGACTTATTTTATTGTTTAATAAAATAAGATTTGAAAATAAAATAAATATTGAGTTTAGGCGTGGTTTTGAGATTTTAGAGAGTTTTGGGGGAGAAAGAGAAATAAGATAAGATAGATGGAGGAGATATAAATAGGGAAACCTAGTTTAGAATAAAACATAACGTATGTATGATCAATTTTGGAGAAAAGGGAGAAAAAGCCAAGAGAAGGGAGAAAGACCTAGAAAGCTGCGATTTTCACATTCTAAGGTAAGGGTGCAACTAACTTTGCAACTCTATTAAGTATGTGATTGAATGGTTAGGTTTAACATGATGTAGGATGAGTTTTAGAGGAATCGGAAACTAGGTCAAAATTGTAGAATTAATGATTAAACGGTGGAAACTTGTTAGATTGATGTAGAAACTTGTTAGATTGATGTAGAAAATGTCCCTAGACCTTAGATAAGATGTTGGATGAATTATGGAATCAATGATAAGCTTAAAACCATGATAATTAGTGATTTCAATGAAAAACTGCACTTTTGCCCGTAGCGACATTCATCGCTCGCCTCCCGAGCCATGATCCTCACCACGGCGAGGGATGAACTTCATTGCTCGCCTCGCGAGCAAACCTTACCCGCCTCGCGAGTTGCACCCTGCAGCTCGCCATAGCGAGCAGATGAACTCACCTAGCGAGCTTGACCAGAGAGCTTGCAAGATTTCGTGATTTTGACTTTTGAGTTGATCCTTAGATGCTTTTGAGTGCCTGAACATGTCTAATAATGATTAGGAAAGAATGTAGAGTGAGATTGGACCCGGAAAGATTTTAGAACGAACTTTTGGAATTCTGACCTGAACTCGCCACGGCGAGCAGAGGCTCTCGCCTCGCAAGTGACCCAGAAACAGAGTGCCTTGTTAGGATTTTGCGATTTGTGTCGCACAAGTTGCTAAGAGTTGAACCTTGGGGTAGTATTGAGACTTAATGATGATGTTAATTATAATCTATGAAGCTGTTTAAGATGTGTTGATGTTGATTATGATGTGATATAATGTTATATGCATTACTTGAATTATGAATGTATATATGAGATGTTGTTGATTTGCATTTGATATTATTATGTCATGCTGTTTTTGTATACTGCCTGTGTTGCTGTTGTTATTTAACTAAGCTGCATGAGTCGGTCTAAGTTGATGAAGATGATGATGTTCCAAATTATTGGATTATATAAGAGGTTGTCGATTTAAGATGTTTAAGAGGTCGAGTCCATGCATTAGCATTTCATTGTTGGGGGATTGATGTCCTGGAGCCTTTGCTCAACACGATGGAGCTTTAGCTCAATAGCGATGGGGGCTTGATGCCCTGGAAGTATATTAATACTTATAGGGATGGGGGCTTGATGCCCTCGATTGGTACCACATGCATATAAGAGGTCTAAGTTGCATAGTTGCATATGTTGAGTCGAAGATGATAAGTTGTGCAGTTGTGATTATTTATATGAATTATGAATGAAGTGATAAATGATACATTATTATCTATGATGAATATTATGATGAATTTATGTTGTTAAATATATTTGTTGAATTATATGATTAATATTATTGTTTTGTGAAATCTAACTCTTCTGCTTGGAAATGTTGCTCTTTGTATGAGTAACTTGCAGGTGTCGTGAGTGGTTTTCCCTCACTGAGTCCTTAGGTTGCTCTGATACGTAACAGGAGGGGATCTTTAGTGGCTATTTCTCTTTCCTTTATGTATATGCTATGATTCATGATTATGTTGCTTAACTGAATTTATGAGATGGTTTTTATGAGGCCTGCGTGCCAAGACTTTTATGATGTTGAATTTAATTCCGTTGCTAATATGTTGATGATTTATGTTGATGAGGATAATTAGTTAATTATCTCTTTCATGATCTTAAGAAGTGTGATATCCCGTTTATGTGATGTTTTACTCTGATAATATGTTTGAAATTTTTAAGTTGGGAAAAACGGGGTGTTACAGTTTCTAGATTCTATAATTTTAGCAGATGTGTGTGAGAACTTATTTTAGGAGCTAAACAACCTGATACAAGCAACGACTAATCTGGTGCACAAAGACAGCTGTGAGAAGCAATGGAAAAGGTTGAAAGATAGAGTAGACTTTGTCTTGAGTGAGCTTTAGAGAACTTGTATCGATGCTCAAGACACTGCTCAAAGGAAGCTTCAAGATTGGCTAAAAGGGGTTGATAACAACTTAGAAAAAGTTAAAGTTCTAAGAACTTGGGTGCAAAATTCTTTATGCTTAAGAGAAAGGAATGCTACTGATTTCATTCCTACTGGTGTGCATCCCAAGGAATTGGATTTAACTTGGTTAAACAAGATCAACTTCAAATCAGCTTCTACAAGTTTGGAATTAGTGCAAAGAAATGCTGATTTGGAAAGAGAAAACAAGAAGTTGAAGAAAGAAATCATGGATCATAAGCTACTTTTGCTTGAATACAAGTCATCCACAGAAGCTAAATTGGGAGAAGCCAGAATCATGGCGAAATTTTTTCTTAAAAGCAATGACGCTTTTAAACAAGAAGTGAAGCAACAACAAGAAGAGACAAGCAAGATGTTGAAGCAGATGATTGAAATGTTCAAAAAACAAGCCCAACCATAGTTGCACACCCTTAGCTTGTTTATGTATATCAGACCTATCTTGGAGAAAACAACATATGAAATCTTTAAAGGAAGAAGACCCAATACCTCTTTCATCAATTTGGATATACCTGTTACATTCTAAATAACAAGCTCTACCTAAAGAAATTTGATGCCAAGGCCTAAAAGGGAATCTTTTTAGGTTACTCTGAAAGGTCAAAGGCGTACAGAGTGTGTTGAAGAATCAATGCACATTAAATTTGATGACAAAGAGCCTGGAAGTGAAACTCCAAAGCAAGATGAAAGTTTTGCAGATATACAGGTTACTAAAGACACTCCAGAACCTGATCAGATAGTTGAATATGAAGATAGTCCAGAAGCTGAACCCACCCTAGAAGCTGAATCAACTTCAAAAGCACAAGATGGCTCACAATAAGCAATTCAATCCAAGAATACATTCAAGTACCAGTCTTCACATCCGGAGGATCAAATCATTGGAAACAAAGAAAGTCATAGAAGAACAAGATCACACTTCAGACAAGAAGAGTCTATGATAGGATTGTTATCAGTGATTGAAACTGCTACAGTTGATGAAGCACTTTCAGATGATGGATGGATATTAGCTATGCAAGAAAAGCTCAATCAGTTTCAAAGAAATGATGTGTGGGATCTGGTACCCAAACCGCAGCAGAAAAACATTATTGGAACAAAATGGGTATTCAGAAACAAGTTGAATGAACAAAGTGAAGTAGTCATAAACAAAGCTAGACTTGTTACACAAGGTTACAGTCAGCAAGAAGGCATTAATTATACTGAAACATTTTCTCCAATTGCAAGATTGGAAGCAATCAGGTTACTTCTATCATATGAAGTTAATCATAACATAATATTATATCAAATGGATGTCAAGAGTGCATTTCTTAATGGAGTAATTGAAGAAGAAGTGTTTGTCCAAGATAGGTCGATCTGGACCATTCTAAGCTGATTCTTTTGATGTAATTAAATGTAATTAAACTTTTTAAACCTCTGTAAACATCAATTGAATTGATTTGAACTTGGTTTGATGAATCATACCTCAAACTTTTGAAAAACGTCAAGAACATCGATTTTTCTGAAACATGCTTTTCTTAAGAAAAAGGGTTGGGGTTAAGGTTGCATAATGATTTTATGATTTCTAAAAATGGTTGTGGTTGATTCCATTAAGTTTTAACTTGTTTTGCTTTGAAAATGGCATTCCTGTGAAAAATGTTAAAGAGAGACGAACTTTGTGATTTTTATGACTTCTTCGTATTTAGCCGGTGAAACGTACATGTATATTCAACTGCACTCATATGTGATCTAAGAGTATACATAATTGATGCATTATAATGTGTTTTCTTATTTTTACTTCAAATGTTACAATTGTTTTAAAGTTGTGAAACGATAGATGAACCTTGTCGAAAGTGATTCTTAAGACTGAATTCTTTGCAAATACTTTATGAATAGTTGATATGATTGTATGAAGATGTGTGAATGATTGATAGGTGTTGAATATGATGTTTATCATAGTATGATGGATTTTCCCCTTACTTGGATTGTGAGAAATAGTATAGAGTTGTTGAGTTGTAATGATGTTGATATTCTTTGTTGGAACAAAATGTGTTTAACATTACCCTTTGAGAGTTTTAATAATATCAAGGTATTAAAAAATTGTCAATTGGATATGCTAATATTTGTTCAAGTGTACAAGATCATAGACAAAAATTTGACATCTTAAAAAGGTTATGGAAGAACAAACGAGAGCAAATGAATCAACAAAAAGGAATCTTGAAGCATCTGAAGAGAATCGCTCCTTAAGACAAAAGTGCTCCTGAAGTGATGACGTCATCATAAGCAAGTTCATCAGATGCTGAAGATCACCAGAAGCTCTAGTTCATGAGGATATGCAAGACTTAAAGCTTCAAAGGTTGTTCAATGGATTTAATCTCGTCTAAGCATTGCAGAAGACTGGAAGAGTAAAGCAACAACTATTTTGAAAGGATTTGATGGCATTGGATGCTTATTCTTCAAATAGCGTTGACAAAGTACATTTTTACGAAGTGTACAACCACTATCTCCACTAGTTCCTTTACAATGTTCCTTTACAATGGGAATGGATTTGAAATTGATCCTTTATAGGACAATAACTATATCAGGAAAAATATCATTGGTGATTGATCAAAGCTTCAAACGACTCTATTTTGATATGCTAACAATTCACAACGTCTCTTTGACACCTCTATATAAAGGAGTGAAAAAACTCAGAGAATGGCAATGCATAAGGACTCAACAACAATTTCAAAAGTGCCAAAGTTCTGCTGAAATTGTTCTGCATTCAAAAGTTCACTTAGAATTTCTTATCAAAGTTCATATCTTAGAAATTCTAGAGTCTTAAGAGTTTGTATCTGATTTGTATTGTGAACACCACTGAAATCAAGTGTTCAACCTCAAACATTTTTCTTGTAATTCTGTTTGAATTTAGAAGTCTCTTGTAGTTGTGCTTGAGCATTAGAAGTCTCTTGATTGTGTTTAGGAGCATAGGAAGTCTCTTGCAGTTGTGCTTGAGCATTTGAAGTCTCTTGCTAGTTTTAGCAGTGAGCAATTGTAATCAGATATTACATAGTCAACTCTCCTTGGAAGTTCAAGGGGGACAGGACTGACTTCCGGTTTGTGGAACAGACCTGTATAATTGCTTTGTGTCCTTCTTCACTCTCTCTATTTTATCCGCTGCATCTAGTCCTGAACATCACTTCAGAAGTAGAACTCTATCTGCTTCTGATCAGTGTTTTCAGCTTAGGAGAAAAAGAAGAAAAAGCCAACACAATTCAACCCCTCCCCCCTTCTTGTGTTTTTCTCACCTTCATTGTTGGTGAATGCATATATGTTAAATAATGTTGATGATGTTGGTGAATGCATCGTTGAATATATGTTTTGGTTTGAGTCATATATTCTTGAATACATGGCTGAAGTTGATGGACTTTATATCCGTGTTGGTGACGTTGATGATGTTTTTGTTGGATAATGAGTTGACGACTTTGTCGTAGTTGATGGTACCGTGTACATAGAGAAGTCGTGTCTAAGCGCATATCATGATTTTGAATGAGTCATAATTGCTTTTGTGCTCTGTGTTGATGTGATTGGTGATTGGCTTATTTACGAGGTTGTCAATTTGCTTGTGTTGATGAATAATGTTGAAGTTCATTACCTTTTGGTTTAAATTGCTTGAAGTTTAAAGTGATGATTATATTTTCAATTATTTATGTTGATTATGATTGATGTGAAACTAACCCCCAGTGGTCTTTGACCGTCTACCTGTTTGTATGAATGGGTAGACGGCGTGTAGGAGTGATCTTTTAGCTTGTTTGGTGAGTTGCTCGAGGATAGCAGGAGCTTCCTCTGTTTATCTGTTTAGAGTCTTAGAATAGGCTCTGATGTAGGATTGTCGATCTATACTTTATTTTGGATTGATCTATGTTGTTGAGATTTTACCAACTTGTCGGGATTTGAAGATTTTATATGGTGATGTATATTGATTTTATGACATGTATATTTTTTGAAGATGTATGTTATATATCCGCTGCGACTGTTGAGAAATTTTATATATGCATGTTTGGTGAATTTGGACGACGTAAATTCTATTTCTTGAATATTTGTTTTATTCATGTGTTTTATCACTTTAATAGAAGTAAGGCGTTATATCCTCGACAAACCACCACCACCAGCACTTATCACTATAAAATCAACAAGGAAACGTCGCTAACAGCCACTATTCACCCCCACTGAACCACATAAACACAACACATCACCTCTTCCTCCCCTCCATATAAGCACCACTTAATCACCACCACAAAAACTGTAACACCCTCTTTAATTATTTAATTATTTTATTGAGTTTAGAGTCCACTTTGATGATTTATGTGATTTTATATGATTATGTGATGTGTTGATATTTTATTTAAAGACTTATTTTATTATTTACTAGAATAAGATTTGAAAATAAAATAAATATTGAGATGTGGGGCTGTTTTGGAATTTAGAAGAGTTTAGTGGAAATAGAGGAAATAAGATAAAGTGGATTTAGGAGAGATATAAGGAGAAAACTAGGTTTAGAAAAGCTTTTACGTGAAACTGCTTTTTAGAGAAAAATGGAGAAAACAAGAGGGAGAGAGACCGCCGATCATCAATACTAAGGTAAGGGGGGGACTAACCTTCAATAATTCTGAGAATGTGATTCTGAGGATGAATTTAACATGGTTGTAGGTTGAGGTTTTAGAATTTGAGAGATTAGAATTAAAAGATGAAATTGAAAGTTGAGAATTAAGGAAAACTAGTTTAGATTTCGAATTGAATTTCTAGTTTTAAAAAGAGTGGATAATACAGTATGTTGATGAACAATTAGTGTTATAATGATAGATAGGGTGATCACAGGGTAATGATTAGGGTCATGTTTGGAGAGTATTGGATCGAAAACGGAGTCGAAAAGATTTCCCCAAAGGCGAAATCGCAGCTGAACTGCGATTTTGCTGTTAGTGTGCAAAACGCGTTTTTATTGTCTCATTTTGACAAGTTTAAGTTTCGAACTGGGTTAAGGTGCCTTCACAAAAGTTGTATATATGGATGTTATCTGTCACTCGGCTTTAAGCACATATAACTCAAGATATGATCAAATTACTACACAGGGGTCAACACAGTCGTCCTCTTTTCTCGAGCATACGAAAATCAACTTTTCTGGAATTTTCTGTTCTGAATTAGGTTTGGGAGTCTTCATGAAAGTTGTAGATAATTTTTTTAGCTTTTCAATGACATTGGTTTGACTTGAAAATAATTTTTGGTTTTTGAGATATGATGAAAATACTCCAAGGATGTCTTAGTGAAATTTTATGAAAATTCAGCATAACCGTTTCTAAGTTAATCCAAAACTTAGGGAATAATTCTAAACCTAAAAACTAGAAGTACTAGGAGTTCAATTAAGGTGTTTAAGAGTATTTAACCTATGTTATGAGTTGATCATTGGGGTAGGAATGGAGGTTGAATATAATATTACTGATGATCTGTGAAGCTGTTATAATATGATTTAATGTTGATAGTAATGTAATATATTTGTATATGCATTATGTGAATTATATAAGATGTTTAAATTGATGTTGATTATCATTTGATGTTGTTATATCTTGAGATGTTTACGTGCTGCCTATGTTGATGTTGTTGGTTATGTGAAATATTTATATGCCTTATGTGGAAAATATATGATGTTTAAGTTGTTGATGCTCTTCATTAATATTGTTATGTTGTGAATTGTTTGTACTGTTTCTGTTGCTGTTGCATATTGATCAAGTTGCAGGTGTTGGTCTAAGTTGTAAAGTTGTAAGTTTACTTTCCAAAGTATTGGAGTCTTAAGTTGTCAATGTTGTCTAAGTTGTTGAAGTCGTAGCTGAAGCTATTGTTGGTGATTGTTTATGTTCAGGTGTTTGGTGAGAGGTGGTGTACTCTTACGTTGTTGTTTATAAGAGGTAGTGTACTCTTATGTTGTTGTTCTATAAGAGGTGGTGTACTCTTACGTTGTTGTTTATAAGAGGTGGTGTACTCTTACGTTGTTGTATTATAAGAGGTGGTGTACTCTCACGTAACTGTATTGTCAGGTTGACGTTGTCGTCGTTGAATCGTTGAAGTTGTTGTTGATGACAAACCATGGAATATTAATGATTATGTTGTGTTTATATTATTATAAGATGATGAATATGTTGTTCCTTATGTTATTATAAGATGATGATTATGTTGTTGTTTATATTTGTTATGAAGTTAATAATGATTAGAAGTTGATTGAGTTATTAATGAAATATTATAAGAAGATTTAATGTTATTAATTAATGAAGTTTAAGTTGTTAAATGCTTTTGATGAATTATATGCTTATTATTATTGAATGTGAAATCTCACCCCTTTTGCTTGGAAATGTTGCTCTTCGTATGAGTAACTTGCAGGTGATCGAGTTTAAGCTGCTGTTAGATTGCTATCGTGAGTGGACTATCTCTCACGTGTGTGTCTTTAGGTGCTCTGATACGTAACGAGATGTGAACTTTGTTGCATGCTTTTCTATTCCTTACGTATTACTTTATGAAGATTATGACTATGTTTTTAAACTGGATTATTATGAGATATTTTATGATAAGGTCTTCGTGCCAAAGACTATTTAGATGTTAGAATAAATTCCACTGCAAAGCATTAAATATTTTGTTATTGAATTTTGATGGATAATTAGTTAATTATTCTGTTTATGATTTTTAAGAAAAGAAGTGTAGCATTCCGTTTATGTGGAAAACTCTGATTATTTAAATGAAATTTTTATGTTGCGAAAACGGGGTGTTACAATTGGTATCAGAGCAGGTCACTTTGTAAATGTTTTCGATTTAGTCCTTCTATTACTAAAAAATGATGTGGCAGAAGGACTAAATTGAAAACCTTTACAAACTTAAAGGACTTATGTGTGACCAAAATAACTTAAATGACCAATCTGTTACAAACTCAAACTTAAAGGACTTGTGTACCAATCTGTTACAAACCTCAAACTTAAAAGGACCCCTAGTGTAATTAACCTATATTTCACCGTCACCGTTTCAAAAGTTTCAACTTGGTCCTTTTAGTTTGAAACTTAAAAGACTAACTTGAAAATTCTGTCAAACTAAAAGGACTTATTTGAGAATTCTGTCAAACTAAAAAGACATAATTGAAACTTTCAAAACTTAAAGACTAACTTGGGAATTAAGTTAAACTAAAAGGAACAAAAGTGATATATGGCCATATTTTTATATCGCAAGTTGTGCAAAATCGATGTACCACATTTAAACCATAAAAAATATATTTAATAAATATGGCTACCAACATATTATTTGTGATAGCCAAACAAAAATAAAGTTACTAGTGCAACGCTTACCACAAGTAAGTACAATATGCAAATTACTCAACTAGAGAATAATCTACTTCATATTGTAGATGTCTAAAACACCAATCTACCATCAAGCACCTTGTTGCATCTGGAGCTGGAAGCGTAATGCATTTTTGCAATTGTTTATCATCCCCAGAATACACACTACATATTGTAGATAAAAGACTGATGACATACACAGAGTTGCTTTCATATCCCCACTTGTTTGGGTTGCTCAATGCATAACAATTTCTCTTCAAACCATTCGAACCACAAAATAATGCAATGTCGCCCAAAGTTTCCAATTTCACATAATTCATGGTTGAGAAGTCGATCTTGTACACATTCCTTATTTCCTTGGGCATAAAATCAACCACTAAAAGTTGCTCATTACAATTTACCAACTTAAGGCATGAGGAAAAGTTTACATTTGGAGTACTCTTCAGCTTTAGAAATTTAACATTTGCTGAATTCAAGTTGATTACCCCTATGTAGGCCATGTTAGTGATAACATATATTATATTATGCAAAACCACAAAGTCAACAACCCTCCCTGAGTTTCCCATTGTTGAATAAGTAACCCAATCACAATTTTGAGATTGATAGACATGCAAACGACGTTTGCATAAAACAACCAAGACAAATTCCTCAGAGCATTTGCCAAAAGCAAGTAAGGCACGAGTAGTTAAAAAAAGAGAGTTTTCACATGTAGGGCCATTGATTACCTTTTTTATTCTTGTAAATGGATTGATTAGCATAAATGAATTAACATAGTACCCCACCATGATAAAATATCCGCTAGAAAACGTAACATAGGTAGATGGTGGGAAGTACTTCATCATCTTCAAGTGATGAACTTTTTGGTCTGGTACGCTAATAAAGGAATATGATTCCCAATCATGATACGAAATTTGAAGAAGTAATGGTTCTTGGGATGCCAAGAAATTTCTCCAGCAGCTTTCATGAAAAGTCCTCCAATTCTTGCACACATCGGCAAACTGAAAGTGGTCGTCAAAATCTAAGGTTTTGAAAATAATATCAAGCACATCCGAAGGAAGTTCATTGTTCTCTTCTACCTTTTTCATCCTTTTCCCTGCGTATCACAACAATCAATGTCAGTTTTATCACAACAATAAATATTTATTACTTCATGTCAGTGGTTTATTTTCTCATTTTGGTGATCATAGATTATGCCAATGTATAGCAAACAATAAATATTCATTTTCATCCTCATAGAAATTAACATTCTAGCTGAAAGCATTAAATAGTAGGCATGGCATTTTATTTCCCCTACTACCCAACAAAGAGAAAAAAGAAAGGGAATTAAAGACATAGGAGATGGTCAAGTAGTGACTTAAAAGCAAATATACCAAGAACCAATAAAAGATACTAGAAGTTTAGAATAATAATAATAAAACTAAAAAATTGAAATAGTGAAAATAAATACTACGAACAAAAACAATAGAGTGAAAATATTGAAGGGTTATATAAAACTAACTGATAAAACCATTTATGCTATCCAAGACGAAAATGAATAACCTACAAGCTGATAAAGGTTTACATTGCATGAACATAAAAAAATACAACAGAGATTTATGAGAATACTCTTCATTGTATTGGGATACTATCAAATAACTTCCAAATCTCTAGAACTATACCAATACGGATCCACGAGTTGGCTAGGTGAAGAACTATATTTTACTATTGTATATGAACTTTAATAGTTAATGCATGGTTGTTTATGATGGAAAAGAACATGAGGTTCAAAACCAAAAACAAGGTGATCTACTATAATTACAATTTACAACCAAAAACAAATTTTGACTGCAGAGGTAAATATAGTTTACCTTTTGTGGCCAAATACTGACAAAATCATAATTTGCGTGCCCACTGTCAATAGCCTAACTCAGACAAACATAGAGTCCTAGAGAGTGTGGACAGTTAACACCGACATAAGTCAAGATGATGGCAATGGTTTAGGACAGACGTCAACCCCAATTAAATCACCATAGATGTTCAGGAAGAATTAGCATCCACCCTTTCTAACGGCCACGTAAAACAAGATACCAAAAGACACCATAGTTTCAAAACAAGTCAACCAAGGACAAACGATGTGAGGTCATGTCACCTCTCTGACCCATAATACATTACTTTAAAGTTTTTTTGTTTATTTTCATTGAAAAAAATATCATGCAATCAAATGTTTGGCACCCCCAATATAAAATTCTTGGCTCCACCTCAACCTTCTAGTTCTAGATGATGGCACAAACAAGCATCAAACTTGTGTACTGTGAAGAAGGAAAACACTAATGAGATGAGAAATAATGGACAAAGTTAACATGAGTGGTAAAACAACAAGAAGCTTCAAAGGGCAATATTGGTGGATGATAGGACCACAGGTCAAGTTTATTCCAGAAAGAGATAGCAAAGGACACAGAAGATAGATAAGTGGCATGAGAGGATGGGTTGAATGAGAAGTATGCTGAGTAGGAAAATAGGGGAAATAAAGAATCCAAACGGAATAGGTATGGAGCGATAAATGTTAAGGAGATTAGAGTAGTGAGGCGGGGAGTGAAAAAACATTGGTATAAGGTGTTATAAATGGGGTTGGCCACTCCATCCTTACATGGTAAGACAGTTGTTATCAGTGGACATTAGTTTCCCAAGGACATAAAATGCATCATGAACCCCTGACCCATATTTTAATGCTCCAAATATGTAGATTCCATCAGTTTATTACATGAAAAATCTGTATCATCAATTTAGTTCTGTTTCAACAATGCAGAGTATCACAACTCCCAACTTAATGATCCATTAATTAATCTTTAAATTAGGACCCTATTACACTCATTTCTTGCAATTCAACAGAGACATCACCATATATAAATCCAGCAAAAAAAAACTATAAACATATGTGAAATGCAATGAATAATCATAAACTACTAACCAGTCGTCCAAAGTGTGGTTCAATATTCCTTTTGCAGGAAGATGTTGAATCCCAAAATTAGATCTGTATGCCCTTTAAGCAGCTCCTTGACTCTTGCAGCGACACCTCTTATATCAATTCTTTATCCTTGAAATCTTTTATGACTTTTAAAAAGTCATTATAATTTTCCCTCTTATCTTGAAACGCAACTTTGACTGCCTTACGAAAGGCTAATGCATCTTTAAACCCTAATAACCCTAATAAAGTGTGATTTGATGTTCCTTTGGCAGGAAGGTGTTGAATCCCAAATTAAGTTTGTATGCCCTCGAAGCAGCTTCTTAACTCTTGCTTTGATAAAGTTTAAAAAGTGGTCATACTTTTTAGGATGTGTATAACTACAATTTCTTCCAGATTGGAGAAGCTTTAAGAGTTTTAAGAACTGGTCGCACTTTGTCCTGTTATATTGAAATGCAACTTTTACTGCCTTAAAATACGCCAATGCATAATAGCGGTCGTTTTGAGCAACCGTCATCTACATTATTCAGAAAATAAATGAATAAAACCAAAAAATAAATGAATGATTATTGAAGGAAGAGGAGGTGCATAGCATACCATTAGAGTAGAGTAGGTTTGCAGAGTTGAGGATCTGCAGCAGGGATTCTTAGCGTGTGTGAACCGTAATTCCGATGGAAGTGGAGGGTATTGAGGAACGATTAAAAGACGGACAGGGTTAACCCTATTTTATAGCGTCAACCCTATTTCTGAAGCTACCGATTGAAGGGAAGGAAAGGAGAGCGAAGAGGAGAGAAAAATACTGATTTGGGCAAAATAAAATTGAACTAACACGAACGGGAGAAGGGGGAAAGAAGATTTGGGAGAAGGGGAGAATAAGATTTGGGAGAGGAAAAATCTGATTTGGGGGAGATAAATAAAAAGAGAAGAGGGAGAAAGCGCTTTTATAATAAAACAACCCCTCTTTATTTGCTTGAAATTTCGACATTGCTCTTGTTACAACTTTGAATTGATTTTTTTTTATTTTTTATTTTTAAACAGATACAAAGAGCATCAATTCAATATAAAAAGCAAAAAGAGTACAAGAAAGAAAAGGGGGACCGAACCAAAACCTTTTCAAAAGACGTTAAACCTGAAATTGGGCATACCCAACCTATTCCTAATGTACTCTCCCCTAATAAAATCTGGATAATATCTGACCAAAATAAATCAAAAGAAGAGAAAGAGAGGCCCAGGTTTGCAAGGCTATCAGCACAAGCATTCCCTTCCCTATATATGTGTGACACCATAAATCTCATATTTCGAAGTCTAAATAAACAGTTTTGCCATCTGTTTCTGAGGCACCAAGGAACCACTGACTTTGACTTGAAAGCCAAAATAACTAATTGGGAGTCTGATTCAAGCCAAACATTTTGAAAACCTTTGAGATAGGCTATTTCAATGGCAATCATGGTCGCCGCCAGCTCAGCATGAAGAGCATCTTTACTTCCAAGGAATTGAGAGAAGCAACCAATGCACTCACCTACACTATTTCTAAAAATACCACCTGCAGAAGCTTTAACTGGGTTCTTTGTGGAAGCTTCATCTGTGTTCACTTTAATCCAAGAAGCTAAAGGAGGTGACCATATTACTTCTTTGATAGTTGGAGCTCTGGGAGGTTTGATGTTGACCTTGCAAGCTTTGAGGATACGAAACTCTAACATGTCTCCTCTTGCCGTTTGTTTGGTCCCAACTTTGAATTGATTTTGATAAACTGAATTTGAAATAATTGATTTTAATTAAAAGTGAGTTTGATATTAACTCATTTATTTTTGGATACATTTTAAGATTTTTATGAGTTGATGTTGTTTAGATGATTTGAATCAAACTTGATTTTGAATGTGTAACGATTAAATTATCTTTTTAATTGTATTTAAAATTAAATAGTTCATTTTAGATGATTATTTCAAGTTATCTTCCTATTTTCCTTAAAAAAAAATTATCATCATATTTAAATTTTGGAAAATGCTTAATCTCACGAAAATATTTTCACGAGAAATACACGAATTGCATTTTTTTAACCAATAGACAAAACTAGATGCTTCAGCCACTCTCCATTGCAATAGGAAACATGTTTGGGTAATGATAATCATGGTTTACCGTAAAAAAAAATAAAAAAAATGGTTAAAATGATTATGCATTTTTGTTCGTCTGAAAGAGTGTAAGTTTGGGGTTGGCAACTAAGGTTGTTGCAGGAGGGACAAAATAAAAATGAATATGTGATAGAAGGTTACCTTTTGAATATGCAGTAATTGATTTTCATTTTAATGGTATTTGAGTGGTTAAAAACTATGGAATATATGTGATTCGTGATTTATTCTTGAAGTATTTAATCGTGGTATATAGCAAAGCTGTTAAATTTTTATTGCTTCATTATTTAACAGTACCTGTCTGTCGATTCATTTTTTTTTTCCTTATTAATTAATCAATTAGCTCAAATCATTTTTAAAAAAACAAATAAGAATTCTCTAGAACTTAAAACTCTTTTTTTTTTTTTTTTACAAATCTAGAACTTAAAACTCTTCAAAAATAAAAAAATCTCTAAAACTCCCCTTTAATTAATACAGTACTAATAAATAAAATATATAATAGTGGTAATTATTTTCGTCCATACTCTCATCTCTTGTCTTTGTAATACTATTGTTCGCCTCTTCATCATTGTTCAATTCATGGAGATTAAATATCTCACAATTGTTCAATTCGTTCAATTTGCCTCTCCTCTCAATACTAATTCTGTTATTAGTTTTCCAAATTTTCTAATTTTTCATTCATGTTCTTCGTTGAAGCTTTAATGGAGATTGGGTATTTTCTTAATTCTTCCTCCTCCGCTTTTGTTTTTCACCACATCTGAAAAAACATGAAGAAAGTATTTCAGAAAATAAATATTGAAGTCTGGGAAAAAAAAATTGGAGCTTGAAGATGATATGGGAAAATATATTTCTTAACAAAAATCAAACTCCAAAATTGATTTGAGTTGTCGCAGAAGCCACCCACAATTTATGGCTTCTTATTAACCCATATTTTGGTTGTAAACTTGCTTTTCTAGAACTGCTTTTCATTGTGTCCAAACATCATGGAAAATGACAAACTCACTTTGGAGGTTAAAACTTGCGTTTGGGCTCTCCAAACGCTCAACCAAACATAAACTAATAGTCATCATTGTGTTGGCTTCAAAGCTTTTGAGGCCCCAAAAGGAAGGTTTCCAAAATTCGGAATTCTCTATTGGATCAGAAATACAGCAAAATTATCAATCCTACCAGCTCATACTTAGTAAAAACTAGTAACTCATAATTATTGCAAGTAAAATGCATATTTCTTCTCTAGTCTCTAATTTTCAAATTTGTCTTGTATGGCTTTGTTTAAAAGTTTGAATAGGAGGGGAGAACTTTAAAAATAAAAGGAAAGAAGTAATTGAAAGAAATGGATGAATTTAAAAGAAAAGGGATGTGGGCGTTCATTTTCATTCATAATACAACTAGTCTAATTTGGAGGAACTTAAAAATTAAAGTAGTGATATTTGATCAGCTCATTTTAGACAATTTATGTGACAACCTCTTTTTTCGCCCTTTTCATTGGTCAAAAATAATGGAGAGAGAAAAAGGAAGAGAGAGAATAAGAGTATAATGTGAATATGAGAGAAAAAATTGTTAAAAAGTTGTCACAAAGTGGTTGTACAAATATCATTTCTCAAAAATTATATTGGAGTTGTTTTATATCTGTTAGAGATACTTTCTAAACAAACTTTTTCAATACACAAGTGGACACATGATATCACTCCAATCACTTAAACACATGATATCACGCAATCGAACATCTAACCAATAGGTGACATATGACTCTACAAGCTCAACATCTTACTATATTAAAGGGAACTCAAAACTGCATCAAAGCCCTAGATAAACCCTATGGAAGCTCTACCATTTTAAATTGCATATTCATTTTGGCTCCAAAACCTTAACACTTGAATCTGCCAAAATGACATAATTGACCTTCCTGCAAATCACAGACCAAATCTTTGTATGCGATTTTCAAATCTTTTTACCAGAATAATAAACCAGGAGGATTCACCTTAAAACTGAGGAGCAGCACACAGTAATTAGATACCAGTTTTGCAGATTTTTCTCAGTCTCTAAATCCATACTCTCTTCATTTTCAATCGTCCACTTCTCTCTCTATTCCTTTCTTTTCCATTTTCCTCTCCTTCCTCCTCCTTCTTCTTCCTTTTTTTTTTCTTCTTCTACAGACTTTCCTCTCTGTTTCATTTTTTTCTTTCTTTCTACAAAACCATAGTTTCTTATCTCTACACATTTTTTCTGTTCAATCGGGGGAGAAGAGAAACGACACCGGAACTGGCACCACAGCAGATGATGCAGAATCTATTCAGAGATCAATTGGAAGAGGAAGAAGAACTCGAATCCAAATACGAATCCAATCCTCGACTCAATTCGGTAAGATTATCATTCAGTTCTACTTAATTTCAATATTTTTTTCTATACCCTAGCTTCATTCAAATTGTGTGTGAAATTTCAATTGATCTGATACATGTTCGTTTGTTTATGCATTTGGAAGATCATATTTGAAATTTGAAATGGTGAATTTATGGTATTGCAGGATGAAGGAGAGAGAGGGGTAACGCAAGAATGTGAAGAACAAGGAGTGGTTGAAGAAGAAGTAGAGAGTGAAGGTGAGGGGGAGGTTGATGTTGCACAAACTATCTCATCTCTTTTTTCCTTCTCTGTCTTTCTTCATTTTTCTTTCCTGATAAAATTTTGTTTTAGTTTGTTCACCCATTCTATAATCTCTTTGATTGAATGTCTCATTGATTTTCACTTTCAACACTCATGCCCTTTTTGCGTTACAAATGTGTGTTTTAGAATTTAGATTTAGGCTTCAAATCGTCTCTGATCCTATTACATTCTTGAATGCCTACATGTGTGTTTTAGTAACAGTTTTGTCATACTAAAAACAGGTTATTCTACTCCCACCATACAAAAAGGCTATTCAACCCCGTACTTGAAATTGTCTTGAATCGTTCTTAAAGAATTTGATGTATTTTAGTTTGCATATTTTATAAAGGTGTTTGCTAAAAAATTCATGTTCTTAAATCGTTCTTACAAGTCATATATGGCTTCTTTTTTTGTTGGGATCTTTTAGTTGCATCAAATTTTTTTTAATCAACTTATGTTTTTGAGGTTTCTAATTAGGGTTGTTTTGTTTGTCTTGCGGTGGCCGTATTCACATCTCCTCCTGCAGGTTCAAAGCTGAAGAATGTTATTCGCAGTAAAATGGTTCATCTCAAGATATTTGTTTGCACCAGAGTTCTTGGGTAGGCAATTGAATATGCCAGTTTGTTTATGTGGTCATTTTATCTTCTGAATATAATCCAATGGTTGTAGGCAATTGCACCTATCCATAATGAAGATCCTCTTATACATAACTTAACGTGCAGATCTATCTAATTTAGATTGCTATTGTGTTAAGGGTTGCTTGAAATGATTTCTTTGCATGATGTAAGTATTTGGGGATTTAACTGTGTATGAGATATTTTATGTTCTCAATAGAATGTTGGAACAAAATGTGTTTAACATTAACCCTTAAAAGTTTTAATGATAACAAAGTATTAAAAATTGTCAATTGGATATGCTAATATTTGTTCAAGTGTACAGTTCCATAGACAAAATTTGATATCTTAAAAAGGTCTTGGAAGAACAATAAAGAGCAAAGAAATTAACAAAAAGGGAAGCTTAAAGCGTCTGAAGAAAACTGCTCCTGCAGATAAAGCGCTCCTGAAGACAAAGTGCTCCTGAAGTAATGACGTCATCAGAAGCAAGGTCATCAGAAGCAAGTTCATCAGAAGCAAGTTTATCAGAAGCTGAGAATCACCAGAAGTTGCAGTTCATCAGGAGATGTAACTCAAAGCTTCAAAAGCTGTTTAATGGATTCAAACTCGTCTAAAGATTGCAGAAGACTGGAAAGGTAAAGCAACAACTATTTTGAAAGTATTTGAAGGCATTGGATGCTTATTCTTCAAAGAGCGTTGACAAAGTACGTTTGTACGAAGTGTACAACCACTACCTCCACTACTCTGTTTTATCTCTGCTACAAGACAAGAAAAATAGCTCTGCCTGCAACAATGTTCCTTCTCAATGGGAATGCATTTGAAATTGATCATTCTTAGGACAATAACCATATCAGGCAAATGATCATTGATGATTGATCAAAATCTTCAAACGACTCTATTTTGAATGTGCTGGCAGTTCAACGTCTCTTTCACACCTCTATATAAAGGAGTGAAGACTTAGAGTTTCATAAGAACAATACCAAGAATTAACTGAGCCAAAACTCTGCTGAAATTGTTCTGCATTCAAAGTTCTCTTAGAATTTCTTATCAAAGCTCAGATCTTAGAAATTCTAGAGTCTTTAGAGTATGTATCTAATTTGTATTGTGAACACCACTGATTGTATATCAAGTGTTCAAACTCAAACATATTCTTTGTAATTCTGTTTGAATTCAGAAGTCTCTTGCATTTGTGCTTGAGCAATAGAGGTCTCTTGATTGTGTTCAGGAGCATAGAAAGTCTCTTGCAATTGTGTTTGATCAATTTGAAGTCTCTTACTAAGTTTGGTAGTGAGCATTTGTAATCAGATATTACATAGTGAACTCTCCTTGGAAGTGCAAGGAGGACATGACTGACTTCCGCTTTATGAAAGGAACCTGTATAAATTGCTTGTGTTTTTCTTCTCTCTCTCTCTCTCTCTCTCTCCCTCCTCTCTCTGTTTTATCCGTTGCAACTAGTTCTTAACATTACTTCAGAAGTAGAACTCTATCTGCTTCTGATCAGTGTTTTCAGCTTAGGAGAAAAAGAAGAAAAAGCCAACACAATTCAACCCCCCTTCTTGTGTTTTTCTCACCTTCAATTGGTATCAGAGCTTGCTATGTTGTCAAAACACTTAACAGTGTAACAATAAAAGATTTGAGAAAAACATGTCTGGTGCAGAACCTGAATCAAGCTCTAGCAATGCTGTTCCATATGATTATGGTAGCAATAAGAAGTCTGACTATGGAAAAGTTCCAAATTTCAAAGGAGATCCTGAAGAATTTTCCTGGTGGAAGACCAACTTCTATAGTTATGTCATGGGTTTAGATGAAGAACAATGGGATATACTAGAAGATGGTATTGATGACTTGGTTGTTGATGAAGAAGGAGCTCCTATTGATAGAAGAAAGCATACTCCTGCTCAGAAGAAACTCTAAAAGAAGCATCACATAATCAGAGGAGCACTTGTCAAAGCTATACCTAAAGCAGAGTATATGAAGATGAGTGACAAATCCACTGCTAGGTCAATGTTTGCTTCTCTCTGTGCTAACTATGAAAGTAGTAAGAAAGTCAGAGAAGCAAAGGTGATGGGATAAAACCGCAAGTGCACGGTCCTATCGAAGTAGTAAAATAAGAGTATCGTTCCGACAGGGTGTTATGAATTCAATTATCTTTTAACAATGATTAGAATTAAAGTATAGAAAGTAGAAAGTTGTAAAATAAAACCGCAAGTGCACGGTCCTATCGAAGTAGTAAAATAAAAGATAAAAGCCTTGGGATTATTGGTTCATCCTAACGACAAGTCCTTCTCAAACCAAACTATTAAACTTATAACCTTATGTTAGACCTAACTTCTAAAGACAGTTTCTCTTTTGTTCCTCTAGCAACCAAGCCTATTTCACTGACTTGATTACTATTAGATTTTGGTCCTAAGTTGTAACCAAGCCTATTTCGCTGACTTGATCACAATTTAGAATCCATGAAGTTCGAAACTATATGTCTCAAAGATTGTAAAGACTATTTCGCTGCCTTTACAATCTTTGTCTAAATTCACTTGTTCGAATATCAAAGCTCCTCTTTCGTTTAATGAATTGATATTTGAGATGATGGATAAACAATTATCAAACCCTCCACTTTCGTTTCCACAGTTTGATAATGGTTGATCCATGTTAAAGCGATGAATTTAGATAAGAAATTAGGGTTACATAAGATTAAAGTTTAAAGCTTGGTTTGATTAGGATTATGTCATCTAGACTTATCCAAGAATCCCAAGACAAGAAGAAGTCTACTCACTAATGTTCATCGTAGACAAGGAGAAGAAGAGATAAAGCATAAAAGTAAATAACAAGAAAGTAAAATAACTTTTATTAGAAAGACAATTGTCACCTATTGCATTCCAAGAAAAGATGAATATTTGTGATGGCTAACTACTCTATTTATAGCATACATTCGACTTAAAATCTAAGCAATTACATTACTAGAATGTTCCACAAGAAACTGCGGGCTAAAATAGAGTAGCTTAAAATCTAAGCAAAAGCAGCAAAAGTGACTCTGGAGGGTGGCACGGCCGTGCCAATGTTAGCACGGGCCGTGCCAAGCTTCTGACTTTGGGGGAGACATATTTTTGTCTCCGAATCTTCGTATTTTCGTACTAAATCAGCTCCAAGTCCCTTTCTTTTGCTCCAAGATTCAATCCATCCAATATTCGTTCCTGAAATATAATAAAATGCAATTTGTAGTAAACTATCTCAAAAAGGTAATAATACTAATATAAAATAAACTTAAATCTAATTAAAACTAAACTAAGTAACATATTAAAATAGATAATAAATGACTCATCAAAAGGCTCTTATGCTTGTTCATCAGTATGAGCTATTCAAAATGAAAGATGATGAAAGTATTGAGCAAATGTACTCAAGATTTCAGACTCTAGTTTCTGGACTTTAAATATTAAAGAAAAGCTATTTAGCTTTTGATCATGTGAACAAGATACTTAGAAGCTTACCTGTTAGATGGAGACCAAAGGTGACTGCTATTGAGGAAGCTAAAGAATTGAATGTAACACCCCGACTTCCCAACAGTTATATTAATAGATAAAATCAGAGTTAAATCAACAACGGAGTGTTACACCGCTTTTCAAAATTTCTTAAATAGGATATAAAACTATTTAATAAAACATCCTTCATAAACAACAATAATTTGCAGCGGAAAATATCTTTCAACGTTAAACAACTTCCAATAAATCCTTGGCACATGGCCTCAACAAAAATATCTTTAAAAATTAAAATCAACATCAACAGGTTCATAATGATACATAAGGAATGAAAACATGACAACAATATCCATCCCGTTACGTATCAGAGCCCTAAGACACTTGAGCCACCACTTCTAATATTCTTCAATACCTGCAAGTTACCCATACGAAGGGCAACATTTCCAAGCAGAAGGGGTGAGATTCACAAACAATAATAATAGCTATATATAAATCATCAACTTAATTAAATAACATAATTAACAACATATATCCAATAAAAATATTCATACTTCTTCAATTTTAACAACTCTTACTAAATCAACCAACAATGACAACAACAACTCAATATCTCCGTCAACAACAACGACCACAACATGATCAACAACAACATCAATGACTACATCAACGACAACAACAACAACTACATCAACGACGACATCAACAACAACATCAACGACAACATTGTCGACAACATCATCCACTACATCAACGACAACAACGACGTGGTACTATTTTCAACACATTGAATGACTAAGCATTCCGGGGCATAAGCCCTCAACAATTTGAATGACAAAGCATTCCAGGGCATAAGCCCTCAACAGTTGAATGACAAAGCATTCCAGGGCATGAGCCCTCAACAGCATTCCAGGGCATAAGCCCTCAACAGTTGAATGACAAAGCATTCAAGGGCATGAGCCCTCAACGGTTTCCTAATCATGAAAGGACTCAACTTGTGTATATCAGCATACAACTCAACTACAAACACCGACAGTATGAACGATGTAACGCCCTAGTTATTTATTTAATTAATTTGAAACTATGTGGAGTATATATATATATATATATATATATATATATATATATATTTATATATGATGGTTTGATGATTTATGTGGAGTATTTGCATATGTTTATATATATGTGATTTTTGAGCGATTTATGTGGTGTATTATTTTATTATATGGTTTATTTAATAATAATTAGAATAAGTACGAAATAATAATTATTTTGGAGTTTGGGGAGTTATTTAATAATTATTAAGTTTAATGGGGAGCTAATGGAAATAATAGGGAGTTAAGTAAGAGGGAAGTTAGGAATTAGAATGTTAGAAGCTTTGTACGTGAAAACTGTCAAGTTGGGAGAAAAGGGAGAGAAGAGCAAGTAGAACCCAGAGAATCCATTTTGCTGTGCATTTTCATTCTGAACTAAGGTAAGGGTGAGGTTTAGTTCAGTAATATAGCTATTGATTTCTGATTTTGTGTTTAACAGAGTTTTAGTGAGAATTGGGGAAATTGGGTTTTTATGATGAAATGATGAATTTGAAGTTGTAAGAGTGAATTTGGTGTTAGAAATAGGTTCTAAGTGCATACAGAAAATTAATTTGTATCTGTAAACTAATTTGGGGAGTGATTGGAAGAAAAATGGGATATTTGGGTAAAACCAGTTTTCTGCCCGTACAGAAGTTCATCGCTCGCCTCGCGAGTAAATGTGCTCGCCATGGCGAGTGAGCAACTTCATAGCTCGCCTCGCGAGCAGACCAACTCGCCATGGCAAGTAGCCCAGATCAAAACTTGATTTTTGAAAAGTTGTTATAAGATGTTTTGGGGATGGTTTAAGGTACCTAGATGATTTTAATGATGAATGGTGAAAGTTTTAGGCTAAAAAGATGAATAGGGAACTTAGAATTGGAGTTTGAGTGAGAAAATGACATTTTTCCCGAGAGCACCTGATTTTCACTCGCCTCGAGTTCGCCTTGAACTCGCCATGGCGAGATAGTGTTTTTGTGAACTCGCCATGGCGAGCAGATGTGCTCGCGAGGCGAGCTATACAGTTCCTGAGTGTTGATTTTCGTGCATGGATGGTAGTGGCTTATTGTTGAGGTGTTGAGCATAGTTTCATGTAATTATGCATTATTGTGGTTGATTGGTTTGCTTAATTGATGATTACTGATGATGAATGAAATGTATGCAAATTATTGAATCATACATGATGTTTAAGTGGAGTCACATGGAGTTGCATTGCATGGTCAGTTGTATGTAGATATACACAAGTAGGTCCATTGCATATGCATAAAACAGCGGTGAGGGCTTCGGTCCTGGAGTACTAGTTGCTCAACAGTGGTGAGGGCTTCGGTCCTGATGAATGCTTTAACCATTCAAAAGCGGTGAGGGCTTCGGTCCTGATTGGTACCACATGCATAATGCATTTCATTAGGAAGTCTAAGATGGTGTCTTAGCAGTGGTCATGTCATTTGCATGAATCTTGGTTGTTGTTTCAGTTATTATCTGATTGATTAGATTGATGTTGAATATACATTTATATATATGTATTCATTGTGTTTATGGTGTATTGTTGATGTTGTTGGTAATATGTACATCGTATACATACTTGCTAAGTGGATGATTATGATGATGTTGTTGTGACTTGTGAACAAATATTGATATTTGCAAGTTGATATATTTGAAGTTATAGGGTGTTAGATTCATTTGATGATTTTAATATCTATATTTATTGTTGTGAATCTCACCCCTTCTGCTTGAAAATGTTGCCCTTCCTATGGGTAACTTGCAGGTGATCCTGAGTAGTAGGTGGTGGCTCAATGTCGTGTCTAGGGCTCTGATACGTGGGATGGGAACTATTATTCATTTCATTGTTGTTTTCCTCCTATGTATCAATTTTTTGGAACTTGATGATGTGGCGCTTGATGGTTGATACTGCTGTTAGGCTTTATGCCAAGATCTTATTTGGAGAATTTTAACCGTTGTTTTGGTTATTTGAAATGCAAACTTTCCGCTGCATAATTTTTGAAGTTATTAAACATGTTGAATTAAATAGTTCTATTTTCTATTTAAGAAATTTTGAATTTGCAATGTAGCATGCCCGTTTGGTGAAATACTCTGATGATTAATTGTTATTTATTTAATTTTGGGTAACGGGGTGTTACAATTTGGTATCAGAGCAGGTTGGTCCGTCCGGCCAAGTAGTAGAGTCATGTTGAGCCACCTAGGATAGAGTGTCAACTTTAATGTTGCTTTTTGTCGTTGTTCTGAGTTGTTGTTTGTCGTGTAGAATCTCCAGATGACTGGAAGTAGTGATGCTGCTCTTGTTGCTGCGCTTGAGGCTGTAGCTCAAGCTGTTCAACAGCAACCTAAGGTTGAGACTGGTGGTGATGGAACCAGGATGCTAGAGACTTTCCTGAGGAATCATCCACCAACTTTCAAGGGTAGGTATGATCTTGACGGTGCTCAGAAATGGCTGAAGGAGATTGAAAGGATATTCAGGGTCATGCAGTGTTCTGAGGTTCAAAAGGTGCGGTTTGGGACGCACATGCTAGCTGAAGAGGCTGATGATTGGTGGATTAGTCTGTTGCCTGTGTTGGAACAGGATGATGCTGTGGTAACCTGGGCCATGTTCAGGAAGGAGTTTCTGGGCAGGTATTTTCCAGAGGATGTCAGAGGTAAGAAAGAGATTGAATTTCTGGAGTTGAAACAGGGTGACATGTCTGTCACAGAGTACGCTGCAAAGTTTGTGGAGCTTGCCACATTCTATCCACATTACAGTGCAGAGACGGCTGAGTTCTCCAAGTGTATCAAGTTTGAGAATGGGCTGAGGGCTGACATCAAAAGAGCCATTGGGTATCAATAGATCAGAGTCTTTTCTGAGTTGGTTAACAGGTGTAGAATTTATGAAGAAGACACCAAAGCTCATTATAAGATTATGAGTGAGAGGAGGGGTAAGGGACAACAGAATCGTCCTAAGCCTTACAGTGCTCCTGCTGACAAAGGAAAGCAGAAGATGGGTGATGATAGGAGGCCCAAGAGGAGAGATGCTCCGGCTGAGATTGTTTGTTACAAGTGTGGTGAGAAAGGCCACAAGAGTAATGTTTGTGGAAGAGATGATAGGAAGTGCTTCAGGTGTGGTCAGAAGGGTCACAGTTTAGCTGAATGCAAGCGTGGGGACATTGTCTGTTACAACTGCAATGGGGAAGGTCATATCAGTTCACAGTGCCCTGAGCCGAAGAAGACTAGAATTGGTGGGAAGGTGTTTGCTTTGACTGGTACGCAGACTCCTAATGAGGACCGACTTATCAGAGGTACTTGTTTCTTTAATAGTACTCCTTTAATTGCTATTATTGATACTGGTGCTACTCATTGTTTTATTGCTATTGAATGTGCTTATAAGTTGGGTTTGTATATATCTGATATGAAAGGGGAAATGGTTGTTGAAACTCCAGCTAAGGGTTCAGTAACCACTTCTCTTGTTTGTCTGCGGTGTCCTATATCTATGTTTGGTAGAGATTTTGTGATCGATTTAGTGTGTCTGCCGTTGACGGGTATGGATGTGATTTTTGGTATGAATTGGTTAGAGTATAATCGGGTTCATATCAACTGCTTTAGTAAGACGGTACATTTCTCTTTTGCTGAAGAAGAAGGTGAGGTTGAGCTTCTGTCTACAAAACAGATGAAACAGTTTGAATGTGATGGTATTCTGATGTATTCTCTAATGGCACAATTGTCGTTAGAAAATCAAGCTGTGATTGATGGTTTACCTGTAGTGAATGAATTTCCAGAAGTATTCCCTGATGAGATTCCTGATGTGCCACCAGAGAGGGAGGTTGAATTTTCAATTGACCTTGTTCCAGGAACTAAGCCGGTGTCGATGGCACCGTACCGTATGTCAGCTTCTGAGTTAGCTGAGTTGAAGAAACAGTTGGAGGACCTGTTAGATAAGAAGTTTGTAAGACCCAGTGTTTCACCTTGGGGAGCACCGGTGTTGTTGGTCAAGAAGAAGGATGGTAGCATGAGACTGTGTATAGATTACCGTCAGTTGAACAAAGTTACGATTAAGACCAGGTATCCGCTTCCTAGAATTGACGACTTGATGGATCAATTGGTTGGTGCTAAGATATTTAGTAAGATTGATTTGAGGTCTGGTTATCATCAGATAAAGGTGAAGGATGAGGATATGCAGAAGACGGCCTTTAGGACACGTTATGGTCATTACGAGTACAAGGTGATGCCTTTCGGTGTTACTAATGCGTCTGGTGTTTTTATGGAGTACATGAACCGAATTTTCCATGCTTTTCTGGATAAGTTTGTTGTGGTATTTATTGATGATATTCTAATCTATTCCAAGAATGAAGAGGAGCATGCAGAGCATCTGAGAATTGTATTGCAAGTGTTAAAGGAAAAGAGATTGTATGCCAAGTTATCCAAATGTGAGTTCTGGTTAAGTGAAGTAAGTTTTCTGGGTCACAGTATTTCTGGTAGTGGTATTGCAGTGGATCCTTCAAAGGTTGATGCGGTATCACAATGGGAGACTCCGAAGTCGGTAACTGAGATTAGAAGTTTTCTGGGTTTGGCTGGTTATTACCGCAGGTTCATAGAAGGGTTTTCGAAATTGGCTCTTCCGTTGACACAGTTGACCTGTAAGGGTAAGTCTTTTGTGTGGGATGCTCAGTGTGAGAGTAGTTTCAATGAGTTGAAGCGAAGATTGACAACTGCTCCTGTTTTGATTTTGCCTAAACCAGAAGAACCGTTTGTTGTATACTGTGATGCATCTAAGCTGGGCTTAGGTGGTGTTATGATGCAAGACGGTAAGGTGGTAGCGTATGCTTCTAGGCAGTTGCGTGTTCATGAGAAGAATTATCCTACACATGACCTGGAGTTAGCTGCGGTGGTTTTTGTTTTGAAAATTTGGAGGCATTATTTGTACGGTTCCAGATTTGAGGTGTTCAGTGATCATAAAAGTTTGAAGTATTTATTTGACCAGAATGAACTGAACATGAGGCAGAGGAGGTGGTTAGAGTTACTGAAGGATTTTGATTTTGGCTTGAATTACCATCCTGGTAAGGCCAATGTGGTTGCTGATGCTTTGAGTAGGAAAACTTTGCACATGTCTGCTTTGATGGTGAAGGAGTTTGAGTTGCTAGAACAGTTCAGAGACATGAGTCTTGTCTGTGAATTGTCACCCCAGAGTATACAGTTGGGAATGTTGAAAATTGATAGTGACTTCTTGAATAGTATCCGAGAAGCTCAAAAAGTGGATTTGAAGTTTGTTGATTTGATGACTTCTGGTAATGACAATGAGGATAGTGATTTCAAAGTTGATGATCAGGGTGTGCTGAGGTTCAGAGGTAGAGTTTGTATTCCTGACAATGATGAGTTGAAGAAGTTGATTCTTGAGGAGAGTCACAAGAGTAGGTTGAGTATTCACCCGGGGGCTACAAAAATGTATCATGATTTGAAGAAACTGTTTTGGTGGTCCGGTTAGAAGTACCGGAGTGGGAGTGGGATAGTATCTCTATGGATTTTGTGACGAGTTTACCGAACACTCCGAGAGGGCATGACGCTATTTGGGTTGTTGTCGACCGGTTGACGAAGTCGGCACATTTCATTCCTATTAACATCAGTTATCCGGTAGCGCAGTTAGCAGAGATTTATATTCACAGTGTAGTGAAGCTTCATGGTGTTCCGTCTAGCATTGTGTCGGATAGAGATCCGAGGTTCACTTCTAGGTTCTGGAAGAGTTTACAGGATGCCTTGGGTTCGAAGTTGAGGTTGAGTTCGGCTTATCACCCTCAAACAGATGGTCAGTCGGAGAGGACAATTCAATCATTGGAAGATTTGTTGAGGGTGTGTGTGCTTGAGCAAGGTGGAGCTTGGGACAGTCACTTGCCTTTGATTGAGTTCACTTATAACAACAGCTATCACTCGAGTATTGGTATGGCACCATTCGAAGCCTTGTATGGTCGGAGGTGTAGGACTCCTTTATGCTGGTTTGAGTCGCGTGAAAGTATTGTGTTGGGACCGGATTTAGTTCATGAGACTACTGAGAAAGTCAGGTTGATAAGGGAAAAGATGAAAGCTTCGCAGAGTCGACAGAAGAGTTACCATGACAAGCGAAGAAAGGATCTTGAGTTTCAAGAGGGTGATCATGTTTTTCTGAGAGTCACTCCTTTGACAGGTGTTGGACGTGCTTTGAAGTCGAGGAAGTTGACTCCTAAGTTCATTGGTCCGTATCAGATTTCAGAGAGAGTTGGTACAGTGGCATATAGAGTTGGTTTGCCACCACATCTTTCGAACTTGCACGATGTGTTTCATGTTTCTCAGCTTCGGAAGTATGTTGCGGATCCTTCTCATGTGATTCCGAGGGATGATGATGTGCAGGTCAGGGACAACCTGACAGTTGAGACTATGCCATTGACGATTGATGACAGAAAGGTGAAGTCCTTGAGAGGTAAAGAGATACCTCTTGTGAGAGTCGTTTGGGGTGGAGCGACTGGTGAAAGTTTGACTTGGGAGTTGGAGAGTAAGATGCGGGAGTCGTATCCGGAGTTGTTTGCTTGAGGTAAGATTTCGAGGACGAAATTCTGTAATTTGGGGAGAGTTGTAACGCCCTAGTTATTTATTTAATTAATTTGAAACTATGTGGAGTATATATATATATATATATATATATGATGGTTTGATGATTTATGTGGAGTATTTGCATATGTTTATATATATGTGATTTTTGAGCGATTTATGTGGTGTATTATTTTATTATATGGTTTATTTAATAATAATTAGAATAAGTACGAAATAATAATTATTTTGGAGTTTGGGGAGTTATTTAATAATTATTAAGTTTAATGGGGAGCTAATGGAAATAATAGGGAGTTAAGTAAGAGGGAAGTTAGGAATTAGAATGTCAGAAGCTTTGTACGTGAAAACTGTCAAGTTGGGAGAAAAGGGAGAGAAGAGCAAGTAGAACCCAGAGAATCCATTTTGCTGTGCATTTTCATTCTGAACTAAGGTAAGGGTGAGGTTTACTTCAGTAATATAGCTATTGATTTCTGATTTTGTGTTTAACAGAGTTTCAGTGAGAATTGGGGAAATTGGGTTTTTATGATGAAATGATGAATTTGAAGTTTTAAGAGTGAATTTGGTGTTAGAAATAGGTTCTAAGTGCATACAGAAAATTAATTTGTATCTGTAAACTAATTTGGGGAGTGATTGGAAGAAAAATGGGATATTTGGGTAAAACCAGTTTTCTGCCCGTACAGAAGTTCATCGCTCGCCTCGCGAGTAAATGTGCTCGCCATGGCGAGTGAGCAACTTCATAGCTCGCCTCGCGAGCAGACCAACTCGCCATGGCGAGTAGCCCAGATCAAAACTTGATTTTTGAAAAGTTGTTATAAGATGTTTTGGGGATGGTTTAAGGTACCTAGATGATTTTAATGATGAATGGTGAAAGTTTTAGGCTAAAAAGATGAATAGGGAACTTAGAATTGGAGTTTGAGTGAGAAAATGACATTTTTCTCGAGAGCACCTGATTTTCACTCGCCTCGAGTTCGCCTTGAACTCGCCATGGCGAGATAGTGTTTTTGTGAACTCGCCATGGCGAGCAGATGTGCTCGCGAGGCGAGCTGCACAGTTCCTGAGTGTTGATTTTCGTGCATGGATGGTAGTGGCTTATTGTTGAGGTGTTGAGCACAGTTTCATGTAATTATGCATTATTGTGGTTGATTGGTTTGCTTAATTGATGATTACTGATGATGAATGAAATGTATGCAAATTATTGAATCATACATGATGTTTAAGTGGAGTCACATGGAGTTGCATTGCATGGTCAGTTGTATGTAGATATACACAAGTAGGTCCATTGCATATGCATAAAACAGCGGTGAGGGCTTCGGTCCTGGAGTACTAGTTGCTCAACAGTGGTGAGGGCTTCGGTCCTGATGAATGCTTTAACCATTCAAAAGCGGTGAGGGCTTCGGTCCTGATTGGTACCACATGCATAATGCATTTCATTAGGAAGTCTAAGATGGTGTCTTAGCAGTGGTCATGTCATTTGCATGAATCTTGGTTGTTGTTTCAGTTATTATCTGATTGATTAGATTGATGTTGAATATACATTTATATATATGTATTCATTGTGTTTATGGTGTATTGTTGATGTTGTTGGTAATATGTACATCGTATACATACTTGCTAAGTGGATGATTATGATGATGTTGTTGTGACTTGTGAACAAATATTGATATTTGCAAGTTGATATATTTGAAGTTATAGGGTGTTAGATTCATTTGATGATTTTAATATCTATATTTATTGTTGTGAATCTCACCCCTTCTGCTTGAAAATGTTGCCCTTCCTATGGGTAACTTGCAGGTGATCCTGAGTAGTAGGTGGTGGCTCAATGTCGTGTCTAGGGCTCTGATACGTGGGATGGGAACTATTATTCATTTCATTGTTGTTTTCCTCCTATGTATCAATTTTTTGGAACTTGATGATGTGGCCCTTGATGGTTGATATTGCTGTTAGGCTTTATGCCAAGATCTTATTTGGAGAATTTTAACCGTTGTTGTGGTTATTTGAAATGCAAACTTTCCGCTGCATAATTTTTGAAGTTATTAAACATGTTGAATTAAATAGTTCTATTTTCTAGTTAAGAAATTTTGAATTTGCAATGTAGCATGCCCGTTTGGTGAAATACTCTGATGATTAATTGTTATTTATTTACTTTTGGGTAACGGGGTGTTACAAACGACGACAACCACCCCTCAACAAATACATATATATGAATATGACTTACACCAAAATAATACAACTAATGATAGCCAACATTAACCAACGTCACCTAAATATTAACCAAACTTTAATCAAACGTTAACCCACTTTAATTAAACATTAACCCACTTTAATCTAATATTAACCAACATATTAACCAACATTAACTACAATATTAACCAACATATGCAGCTTAATCATTAATAAACAGCAACATGGCAGCACACAAACAATCTCAAGATATAACAACATCAAATGGTAATCAACATCTTAAAACATCATATATACTTATAACACTTCATCAATCATTGACAATATCGTATTCACAAACATATACATACATATATTAATTCATCAATCATAAACAATTCTTCACTGTGACCTACGTGCAGTAATTTGACCATAACTCAAGTTCTATAAATCCTTTTGAAGTCAAACCAACGGCATTAGAAAGCTAACATCCATACCTACAACTTTCGTGTTTACACCTAAGACCAATTATGTACCAATCAATACCAGTTTTCATTTCAAATTCTGACAAAGTTGTGCTGAAATTCATAAAAATTCACTAAGACCTCCTTGGAGTATTTTCATCATATCTCAAAAACAAAATATCATTTTCTTGTCAAACCAAAGCCATTGGAAAGCTAACAAAATTATCTACAACTTTCATGTTTAAACCAAATGCCAATTCAAAACAGAAACGTGTGAAAAAGACGCAAGAACGCGAAACAGGTGATGCTGTCACTGTGCAGCTCGCGAGGCGAGTAAGTTTACTCGATGTGGTGTGTTGCGACGAACAACTCTACGGGAACAGACCAGTTTTCAGCCAAAAACCCAATTTTTCATCCACCCAAACCCCAAATTTGATAGGAAACTCAACCTATGTTTATTCTACAGCCTGAACATCGATTCTTAACACAATTTCGATGGTTTCTACACTTTTCAATTCAAAAATCAATAATCAAAACCTAATCCCAATTATCCAACCCAAAAACAACATGTTAAATCACAAATTCAGAATTTATACACTATGCTTACTGAATGTTAGTCTCACCCTTACCTTAGATAATCGAAGTTGCAGCCCTTTCTTGGTCTTCTCCCTTCTAAGGCTTTTTCTCCCTTTTCTCTGTTGTACGTGAAAACCGCCTCCCCCTTCTATTTTCTATTTCTTAATAAATATAACCTCTCAATATTCCTTAACTCCTCTTAATTATATTAAATTATAATTTAACCCCCAAACTCCAAAATAAATCCTAATTCTCACTTATTCTATTAAATACTAAAAATAGTCATTTAATAAAATACACCACACCACAAATCAACATAAATGATTAAAAAATCATATAAAATACTTTAAATCAACTAAAAATAATTAAATAAAATTGGGGCGTTACATTGAACACTTTAAGTGTTGAATGTAACACCCCGTTTTTCCAACTTGAATTTTTTTGCATAAATATCAGAGTAAACAATTAAAACAGGATGTCACACTACTTTAAAAGATAAATAGAGTAGAATTACTATTTATTCAAATTATCTCATGTCAATAATTCAAATTTCATGGCAGCGGAAATCATTCATTAAACAACGTAATGACACAACGGCCTCAACATAAACAACTTATTAAAATTCCATTATAGGTAGTTCATCAACATAATTCATAATAATACGTAACAAATGGAAAATAGCACAAATATCCCCATCCCGTTACGTATCAGAGCGACCCTAAGATGACGCGTGAGAGAGTCAACTCACTTCAACAACTAATCATGGTTTTCTGCACATTACCCACGTAGAGGCAACATTCAAACAAAAGGGGTGAAATTTCACATTCAATAACAATAAGCGTATAATTCTTTAAAAGAGTTTAACGACACATAACAACACCTATTCATCTTTAGTAAAACTAATAAACAATAATTTAAGTAAGAGAATTTATCAACACAGAACAACAACAAATCATCATCAACAATGCTTCACATAAACAACATAAACAACAACAATAAATAATATTGATACTTCACATAGTTCCAACTATAAATCATCAATCAACTTCAAATCATCATCAACCATGCTTCACATAAACAACACTAATAAATAATATTGATACTTCACATAGTTTCACATTAGTAACTCATTAGTAATTGACAACTTGACAACACGACGACAACACCGACAACTCGACATCAACGATAATGCAATGACAACAACATCAACTTGACAAATGCAATATGCATGTGGTACCAATAAGGGCATCAAGCCCCCAACGTATAGAGAAAATAGGCTCACAACCCTCAACTTAATAGAGCAAATAGGCTCACATAACATCAATCCCTCAACTTAATAGAGCAAATAGGCTCACAGGGCATCAAGTCTCAACTTTAATGAGCATGCATGGACTCAGCAACCAACAACTTTAATAACTTAGACAACTTCAACAATTTATACGACTTCAACAACTTAGAACAATAACTTACAACTTTAACGACATTGACGACAACAGCGGCAACGACAACAACAAAGACTTCGCGTCATAATATCATAATTCATCAATTATGAACAACATCATGTAACTTCATATTCATCAACATATACATTCATATAATAATTCATCAATCATGAACAACATCGTAGGACATCATATTCATTAACATATACATTCATATAATAATTCATCAATCATGAACAACATCATATAACATCATAACATAGGTTAAATACTCTTAAACACCTTAATTGAACTCATAGTACACAAGCTTTGATGTTTGGAGACAATCCATAAGACGCAAGAACATGAATCAGGAGATGCTGTCACTGTGCAGCTCTCGGAAAAAAAACCATTTTTCACCCCAAAATCCCAATTTTGACTTCCCAATGCCCAAATTTTATTCCAAAACTTGTCTAACCATTTCTATACATGATAAGGCACTCAAAATCATATAAAACTTGACTTAAAACATTATTTTAGAAAATCACCAATTATCAACCTAATTGATCGGATTATCTACTCTTTCTACAATCAATTTTAGTTTCAAACCCTAATTCTACAACATTAAAACCTATTAACAACTACAAGGTCAAGCACTTTTTCAGGATTACATACTTATGATTAAAGAAGGTTAGTCACACCCTTACCTTAGATTGATTGATCGCAAGGTTCTACCACTTTCTCTTCTCTGACTCTTCTCTTCTCTTCTCTTCTCTTCTCTTCTCTTCTCTTGGTTTCTCCCTTTTCTCCCAAAAACTGTTTTCACGTATTCTGTTTCTCTATTCCTAACCTCTCTTTTTATAAACCTAATGATAGGTCCGCAAGTGCACGGAAATATCGGTTTTAGTATAAAAGATTGTCGAACCCACATAGACCAATGTCAAGTACCGTAATTAATTGTTACGTTGTTTATCTAAGGCGACGCAGATTAATTTGGTTGCAAATTGGAAAAATAACTTGTTTTTAATTACTTTTTAAATGACGAAAGCCTGGAATGTAATTCGTGTCGTCAGTTGATGCTTGCTAAATTGTATTTTATTATTGTAACAGGATAATATTTTCGCGCGTAAAAAGAATTAAATTAAAGGGGTCGTCAGCTTTCGCGTGTACGACACCGAATTTTGACTTTGTAATCTATCCGACCACTTTCGCGTGTACGCCTCACAACTTCAAAACTCCGTTTGAAAACTAATCAATTTATGCGCGAAAAGTTATTTTTAGTAAAGATTTTAATTTAAAGGTACCGTCGGCTTTCGCGCGCCCGGTACCGTATTTTAAACTCCCAAGCGCCAGCTTTCGCATGTACGACCACAAGTTTAAAATAGCCTTTTTGAAAATTAGAAATTTCTAAATTAATTAAAGAAAACGCTTTCGCTGTATTTTAAAATCAATTCCTAAAAATTCTACAGTCAGATACAGGTTTCACTCTTTCGATATGAAACCGGTATCACTTTATTTCAGCTTTCGCCGTAAATATTCATTGTTAAAAATCAGAATTTTCAGACTTAAAAACAATTCCTGTTACAATTTATAATCATACAATTTAACAGAGTACGATTGGTACGACATTCATCACATTCCGGACCCTATGGAAATCTACTCAGACATGGTAATTATAATAAGCATGCTACTAAACATTTTCAAACAGTGAACAATACAAGTAAATAAACATGAATAGTAGCTAACCTGAAATAGTTGGATACTTTAAAATAGAATAACAAGCATGGCAGCAGCTGCAAGCAAATTGAATTGAATGGAACCGCCACTTTGAAATGCAGCAACAGATGAATGAGATAGCAGTGCAGCACACAAATTGAATTCGAAAAAACGGCAGCGGCGAACAGTAACGATTACCAATTAGAATTGAAACAAGTGCAGCAAAACTAAAGTATTGGAATTTAAGGGTTACGTATCCATAGAACAAGTAACTTAATTTGGATGAATAATAATAACTATGAAAAGGCAATTGAAATATGATAAAGTGAATAAAAGGGATAATAATAATAAACTGGAATTTAGAATTCGACAACAGTAATGGAAATTGCAATTGAAATATGAGTAATTGTTCTTAAAAGAAACTAAAATACGTAAACGACAATAAGCAATAAGCGGATTCTAAATAACAAAATTTCTCTCTGAAAAGCTTGGTGTCATCAACTGAGTTCTTCAAGTCTATTTATAGGGAAAAATCTGCTCTGCAGTGCTTCTAATCATATTCCTAGTAGTGGAGAAAATGGAGGAAGTGAGAAAACTGCTTTTCAAACGTGGGAAAGAATTTGTCTGTCTTTTGCTCTCCACCTGACTTCTGAGCTTTTAACCTTCTTTTCCTTTTTTACCCTTTCTTTCCTTTTTTCGCTGAATTTCATCATTTTGACGCGCGGAGACCTTTAACTGATAAATACCTGAAATAGACACACAATACCAGCATAACATTGCAAAAATTTATAAAATCAAAATCAAAAAATGTGTAAGACGAGTAAAAATAATAGTGCATTTTACGTGTTATCAAATTCCCCTACACTTGAACCGTTGCTTGTCCTCAAGCGACTTAGCTTGCATATAAAAAACAGTATAATGCAGCAACTTTCACACACAGACTTAGGAAAATAGCATCACAAATAAATACATGTGGTTCCAAATTCAAAAAGATAAAAGGCTAATCATCTTGGTGCTAGAATCAACATCAAGGGTATTGTAACAACACGAACCGTTTGCGAACAAAAGTCTCCCTCCTAGCATACTAATTCAAATCATGTCGTTGTATCTTAGTCTCTTAACCCCCCATTTCGTTCATCCTCTTTCATTCGAGACAGTCACATTAAGATCCTTAATTATCTATAATATTGTCACACACATGGTAGGCTAACCGGTTAGCGTCGTTTTAACACATCTTTCTTTGGATTTGCACATTTTGCGCATAGATGCATTTTTTAATAGATATTCAAGGTTAACCGGGTTTCCCTTTATTCAAGGTTAACCATTATTGGTCCCTTTGTTAAGTTCGCGCTTATATTCATCGACTAACCTACTTAATGTATGACTATAGATGGCATCCGACTGGATAAATAAACTACTTGAGGATTACTGAGAAATAAAAAAATTTGAGACTATGGCACAACAATTATTTAAATTAGGATCCATATTTGGGAGACTTTAGGTGTTGGAATAATATCGATTATGTTGAAATTTTCCAAATATCCTTAGCCTTTAACCTTTTTACCTTTGAAACTTATATACTTTCTCAGTAAGCTACATATCCTAAATCTTTAAAAAAAAATTATTTGGTTCAAGAAACAGGAGAACTCAATAACAAAGCAAAACCACACACATAAATGACTCGACAACACATGCATTGACTCAATAACACTACTTTATTAATGAAAATGAAAATCCTAAACTATTAAGGTGGGAAATTTCTCCCCCACACTTAAAACCTACATTGACCTTAACAAAAATATGCAAAAAGGAAAGATATTACCGAGCAAGATCAATCATCGATAGAATCAACAGGGGTATGTACATATGCCTGATCATGAAGTGGTTTGTACCTACGGAAAAGTTAGCATGAAAATATGGGGGAGGGGGTGGATTATGGTGTTGATCATCTTTGATTGCATCTTTTTTATTCACTTAAATGACTAAACTAAACTAAACTTAAACTTGTGGGTTGCCTCCCACGCAGCGCTTCATTTAATGTCGGTAGCTAGACTTTTTAGAGTGGCAACATTCAAGGGGGACACATAACAAGAGTAGCGACATGTCCTACTTTCTCTGCTGGGTGGTAGTGCTTTAATCTTTGGCCATTCACTATGAATTTACCAGTGGATTCGCTCAATGGCACCAGATTGATTTACTTTAGTGACTTCGAATGGTCCACTCCATCGAGAGCGAAGCTTTCTAGGAAATAGCCTTAACCTAGAATTAAACAGCAACACTCTCTCACCTTCATTAAATTCTCGTCTTATAATGCGTCTGTCATGCCATTTCTTTGTTCGTTCTTTATAGATCAATGCATTTTCATACGCATCGAGCCGCAACTCCTCTAACTCATGAAGATCCAGTATCCTTTTCCCCCCCAGCTTCACTATGATTCATGTTTAGGGCTTTGATGGCCCAATAAACCTTATGCTCGAGCTCAACCGGGAGATGGCACGATTTTCCATAAACGAGCTTGAAAGGAGTGGTGCCAATGGGTGTTTTAAAGGCGGTCCGATAAGCCCATAATGCATCGTTCATCTTCAAGGACCAGTCCTTTCTTGAGACAGAGACAATTTTCTCTAGGATTTGCTTAATTTCTCGATTAGAGATTTCTGCCTGCCCATTTGTTTGAGGATGATAGGGAGTAACTGCTCTGTGACGTACCCTGTACTTTGTTAGGAGATTCTTAAATATTTTTGAAATAAAATGAGATCCTCCGTCACTGATGACTAGTCCGGGGACACCAAATCTTGGGAATATAATGTTTTTAAACATCTTTACCACTACTTTTGTATCACAGGTAGGAGAGGCAATGGCCTCGATCCATTTTGGCACGTAATCCATAACAATGAGTATGTATTTATTTCCCATAGATGAAGGAAAAGGACCCATAAAGTCAATTCCCTAGACATCGAAAACTTCCACCTCTAGGATAAACTTTTGTGGCATTTCATTCCTGCTAGAGATGTTTCCGGATCGCTGGCATTGGTCACATTCTGAAACGAAAACATGAACATCTCGAAAGATGGTGGGCCAATAGAGCCCAACTTGAAGAATTTTTGCTGCAGTTTTCGATTTACTCATGTGTCCTCCAATGGGAGAGGAGTGACAGTGTGTGATGACACTCTCAATTTCCTCTTCTGGGATACATCAATGGAAAATACCGTCCACTCCTCTTTTGAATAAGAGGGGATCATCCCAGTAGTATTGCTTAAGATCGTGGAAGAATTTCTTCTTTTGCTGATAGGTCATGTCGGGAGGTAGAGTTCCAGCAACCAAATATCAGCGTACCATGGGGTAGCTGTATTGCTTAGAGCACTTGCCTCTTCTGGTATCTTTTTAATGCCTGAACTCCCCTCTTCTAGAAAATCTACGAGGTGACCGTATCTAGGTGACTCCGCTTTCACAAAAGACACCAATCTTTCGTAGGGAAAACAATCATTTATGTGTACCCCCTCCAATTGACCATCCTGAATTCTTGACAAGTGATCCGCGACTACATTCTCCGTCCCTTTTTTATCGCGGATCTCCATGTCGAATTCTTGCAGTAGCAATATCCACCGAATCAGCCTCGGCCTTGCATCCTTTTTGCTAAGCAGGTACCTGATAGCCGCATGGTCTGTGTATATGATTATCTTCGATCCCACTAGATAAGAACGAAATTTATCAATTGCAAAGACGATGGCTAGAAGCTCCTTTTCAGTTGTGGCATAGTTTATTTGAGCTTCATCGAGGGTCCTACTCGCATAGTAGATAACATGGAGTTTCTTATCTTTTCGCTGACCCAAAACAGCGCCTGCTGCGTAGTCACTAGCATCACACATGATCTCAAAAGGTTGACTCCAGTCTGGAGGTTGCATTATTGGGGCTGAGATCAATGCGTGTTTTAACTGTTGAAAAGACTCGAGGCATTGTTCATTAAAAATGAACTCAGCGTCCTTCATCAAAAGGCGAGTCAATGGTTTGGTAATTTTCGAGAAGTCTTTGATGAATCGTCGATAAAAACCTGCGTGTCCAAGAAAACTCCTAACTTCTCTTACAGTCTTGGGAGGGTGTAAATTTTCAATAACTTCTATTTTTGCTTTGTCAACCTCAATTCCTCTATTGGACACCACATGTCCAAGTACTATGCCTTCCCTGACCATAAAGTGGCACTTTTCCCAATTAAGTACTAGATTGACCTTCACACACCTCTCCAGAACTTTCTCAAGATTACCAAGATAGTCTTCAAAACTAGACCCACACACAGAAAAATCGTCCATGAAAACTTCCAGAATATCTTCTAGGAAGTCGGCGAAGATCTCCATCACGCATCTTTGGAATGTGGCGGGTGCATTGCATAGTCCGAATGGCATTCGCCGATAAGCAAATGTTCCATAGAGACATGTGAATGTGGTCTTTTCTTGGTCATCTGGGTGGATGGGGATTTGAAAGAATCTCGAATAGCCATCAAGGTAACATAAATATGAGTGTCTTGCAAGACGCTCGAGCATTTGATCAATAAACGGGAGAGCAAAGTGATCCTTTCTAGTAGCTGTGTTCAACTTTTTGTAGTCGATGCACATCCTCCATCCCGTAACTGTTCGCTTGGCGACTGAATCACCTTTCTCATTTTGAACTACAGTCATCCCACCTTTCTTTGGCACTACGTGCACTGGACTTACCCACTTGCTATCAGATATAGGATATATGATCCCAGCATCAAGGAGTTTCATAACTTCCTTTTTGACCACTTCGCTCATATTGGGGTTTAGCCTCCGCTGATGCTCTCTAGAGTTTTTCGAGTCTTCTTCGAGCAAAATTCTGTGTGTGCACATAGATGTGCTGATCTCGGTGAGATCATTAATCTTATACCCTATAGCATCATGATATCTCTTTAAAACATCGAGGAGTTTACCCGTCTCTTCCTTCCCTAACTCTGTGCTAATTATCACGGGGCGATTACGCTCTATATCTAGGAACTCATACCTGAGGTTCTTAGGAAGTTCCTTTAGCTCGATCTTGGGGTGATCTGGCTCGGGAGATGGGTTAGTGGTTTGGTCGAGGCATTCAAGAATGCGAGAAATTTCGGCCTCCTAATCACTGACTTCTTCCATCTCTTTTACTTCCTCTATCGGATCTTCAATTATTTCCTCAGATGGTTCAGCTTCAGTTGAAAACTCCTTGATACATGCATCTATTATGTCAACAAAACAACGTGTATCGTTTATGGAGGGGCTTTTCATGAATTGAGATAAAATGAACTCAATCTTCTCATCGCCAACCTCAAAAGTGAGTTTTCCTTTCTTTACATCAATTATGGCACCTGCGGTGGCCAGGAAAGGTCTTCCTAAGAGGATAGGAGTAAGAGAGTCTTCACTAATATCCATGACTACAAAGTCAGTGGGGATGTATAGTTGACCGATTCTAAGAGGGACATCTTCAATTATCCCGACTGGATGTTTAATCGAACGGTCAGCTAATTGCAGAGACATTCTAGTTGGTTTCAACTCTCTTAAGTTTAGCTTTTTACAGATGGATAATGGTATCAGGCTCACACTAGCTCCTAAATTACACAAGGCTTTATCAATGATGTGGCTGCCTATAACGCAAGTAATTGAAAAACTCCTTGGATCTTTTAACTTGGGTGGCATCTTATTCTGAATAATAGCGCTGCACTCCTCAGTAAGTGCTACGGTCTCATTATCATCAATCTTCCTTTTGTTAGTAAGAATTTCCTTTAAGAATTTGGCATACGAAGGCATTTGAGTAATCGCCTCCGAAAATGGAATACTGAGATGAAGAGATTTTAGAAGTTCTACAAACTTCTTAAATTGGCTCTCAGTTTTAGACTTCGCGAGTCTTTGAGGGTAAGGGATTGAAGGTTTATAAGGTGGAGGAGGTACATAAGGTTTTTCTTTTTCTTTTTTTGTTACCTCCTGAGACTTAGATGTCTCTCCAATGTCAACTAGCTCACTCACAAGGTCTTTAGCCTTTCCGTCGTCTCGGCTCCTAACTCTCACAGCAGCAAGACTGTTGTCTAACTCTGTTCCGCTTCGTATTGTTACTGCATTAACATGTCCCTTAGGATTTGGTTGCGGTTGGCCCGGAAATGTTCCGGTTGGGGCAGCTGTTGCTGCTTGTTGTTGGGCCACTTGGGATACCTGCGTCTCAAGCATTTTATTATGAGTGGCCATGGAGTCAACTTTGTGCGCCAACTGCTTAATCAATTCATTCGTATGAACGTTTTGATTCATAAACTCCTTGTTTTGCTGAGTTTGAGTTAAAACAAAGTTTTCCATCATGAGCTCCAGGTTAGACTTTTTCGGAGCAACAGGGGCTCCTCTTTGTCCTTGGAAACCGGGGGGTGCTGCAGGTGCAGGACTTGGCGCAAAGGTAGGATTGTTATTTTTGTAAGAGAAATTATGGTGGTTTCTCAATCCTGGATTGTACGTGTTAGCGTGTACGGGTTTCCTTGCGCGTAATTCACTTGATCAGTTTCTGCTAACAACAGACACTCTGCAGCAACATGTCCTGGGGTTCCCCATATTTCACAATTGGGAGTTACGGCAGCAACAGTAGCTGGTGGAGCGATTTTCAAGTTATCCAACTTATGGAACAACGCATCCACTTTGGCGTTCATATGGTCAAGGTTGCTGACTTCATGCATACCTCCCTTGGATTGAGATTTCTCTACAGGAGTGCGTTCGCTCCCCGATTGATAATGGTTCTGCGCCATATTCTGAATAAGCTCGTATGCCTCCTTGAAAGGCTTGTCCATTAGGGCTCCGCCAGCTGCGGCATCAATGGTCATCCTTATATTATAGAGAACACCATTATAAAATGTGTGAATAATCAGCCATTGTTGTAATCCATGGTGGGGACAAGCTCTCATTAATTCTTTGTACCTCTCCCACGCTTCAAAAAGCGACTCGCCGTCTGTTTGCCTGAAGCATGTAATTTGGTTCCTGAGCTGGGCAGTTTTACTAGGAGGGAAATATCTTGCTAGGAACGCCTTTTTCAATTCATTCCATGTCGTAATGGAATTTGACGGCAGAGACTGCAGCCAAGCTCTGGCTCTGTCTCTGAGGGAGAAAGGGAATAAACACATGCGAATGGCTTCGGATAACAATACTCGAGTGAGGCTTGTCCTGGGATGGGACGGCAAAGTCCTTAAGAGGACGGTTCACGTTATGAGCTTGTTCCATTTGAGCGTGTATTCGTTCAACTTGGCGTCTAATATGTAAAAAACGTTCGATTTCGTCGATTGGTTGCTCTAGGTTGTCCTCAGAGGATCGAGTATTTGGCATATAATCGACGAATAGAGATAAAAAAGAAAATAAATGCCTTAGTCTATACAGTGTAACAACGGTGTTACGATATTGCCAATTTGATCCCCGGCAGCGGCGCCAAAAACTTGATATGTCCGCAAGTGCACGGAAATATCGGTTTTAGTATAAAAGATTGTCGAACCCACAGAGACCAATGTCAAGTACCGTAATTAATTGTTACGTTGTTTATCTAAGGCGACGCAGATTAATTTGGTTGCAAATTGGGAAAATAACTTGTTTTTAATTACTTTTTAAATGACGAAAGCCTAGAATGTAATTCGTGTCGTCCGTTGATGCTTGCTAAATTGTATTTTATTATTGTAACAGGATGATATTTTCGCGAGTAAAAAGAATTAAATTAAAGGGGTCGTTAGCTTTCGCGTGTACGACACCGAATTTTAACTTTGTAATCTATTCAACCGCTTTCGCGTGTACGCCTCACAACTTCAAAACTCCGTTTGAAAACTAATCAATTTATGCGCAAAAAGTTATTTTTAGTAAAGATTTTAATTTAAAGGTACCGTTGGCTTTCGCGCGCCCGGTACCGTATTTTAAACTCACAAGCGCCAGCTTTCGCATGTACGACCACAAGTTTAAAATAGCCTTTTTGAAAATTAGAAATTTCTAAATTAATTAAAGAAAACGCTTTCGCTGTATTTTAAAATCAATTCCTAAAAATTCTACAATCAGATACAGCTTTCACTCTTTCGATATGAAACCGGTATCACTTTATTTCAGCTTTCGCCGTAAATATTCATTGTTAAAAATCAGAATTTTCAGACTTAAACACAATTCCTGTTACAATTTATAATCATACAATTTAACAGAGTACCATTGGTACGACATTCATCACATTCCGGACCCTATGGAAATCTACTCAGACATGGTAATTATAATAAGCATGCTACTAAACATTTTTCAAACAGTGAAAATACAAGTAAATAAACGTGAATAGTAGCTAATGTAACACCCTGTTTCCCAAAATCAATTAAATAATAATATTTCAGCAATTATAGTAAAACCCAAACGGGCATGTCACACTACATCTTCAAAATTTCTTTAATAGAATATATAAAAATCTATTTAATTAAATATTCTTCACAAAACCCTCATTAAACTTGCAGCGGAATATTTTTCAACTTAAATAAACTCCAATAATTGTTCTTGGCATAAAAACCTCATCAAAAGAAACCAAATCATCCATAGGGCTACAACAACAGTGTTTCAAAATTTAATACATAGGAAAGAAATTAATCAACAAAATCCCATCCCACGTATCAGAGCCCTAGACACTTTGAGCCACCACCTACTACTCAGGATCACCTGCAAGTTACCCATAGGAAGGGCAACATTTTCAAGCAGAAGGGGTGATATTCTCAAACAATAATATTAATATATAATAACATCAATGAATCTAACACCCTATCATCATAATAATTCATCAATTATATAAGTATATCATCATTAACAACATCAACATCAAATGGTAATAAAAACAACAGCAACGACTCATGCAACAACTCGACTCCACCGCTAAGACTCATGCAGGACATGACAACTCCACTAAGACTCCTCAACAAATACAACTATGCATGTGGCACCATATCAGGGTCGGGGCCCTCAGCGTTATAGAGTAGTTAAAGCATTCTTTTTATCAGGACATGAGTCCTCACCATTAACACCGCTTTGAACAACACAGTGTTCCACCGCTTTGAACGACAAGGCGTTCCAGGACCGAGGTCCTCACCGTTTTTATGCTTATGCAACTGACTCCACTTGTGTATATCTACATATAACTCAACAACAAATGCATATGTATTTATATGACTCACCACCCCTTTAATGCAACATGTTCATTCACTTGATTCAAGTACTTCAACATCTCCAAAATTCATAAAATTAACCAATCAATTAACATCGTGTTTAAGTAGGATTTGATGCCTATACAAGAGTTATACAAGCTAAAATAAACACTTAAAAGTACTCAAAAGGGTCCCCTAGTGCACGAAGCAAGGTTCAGAAAAAGGCTGACTAAGGCTCAGTTCGCTTAAGCGAAGGGTATCTCGCTTAAGCGACCAGCTCACAAAAGGTTGGGGTTCTCGCTCGCTCACGGTTCGCTCACAGTTCGCTTGAGCGAACACAATGTCGTATCTAAAAGTGTTCTTCGCTTACGGCTCGCTCACGGTTCGCTCAAGCGACCTGGCTTCAACAAATTCTGGGCAGCGATCTTGATCGCTCGCTTAAGCGATGGGATGTTCGCTTAAGCGATCACTCATCTGGGCAAGATAAAAACTTACGATTTCAGACTTCTCCTCACTCCAAAAACCCAATTTTAATCCCCTGATCACCCAAAACGTTTTCCAGCAATTGTTTACAGGTCCTATACATAACTAGGCATCGAAAGGAACACAAAATATGCATTAACAACATCAATTCAACTCATTCCAACAATCATACACAACTTTCTCAATTCATTCAACCAATCCTAATTTCATTCCAATTCAGAACATAGAAACATTATAGATTAAGAAATCATACAGAACATCAAATTACAACTCATTAAACATGATTCTTACACCTTTCTTTCAAAATCAGCCTCATACCCTAATTCTCAATTTTATCTTCAAGAACTATTCTATTAGATTAATTTTCAGAAATTATACATTAAGATCATTGAAAGATAATCCCACACTTACCTTAGAATTCCAGAATTAGCACAGCAAAACAGTTTCCTAGTTTCTCCTCCCTTGTTCTTGGTTTTCTCTCCTTGCCTTAGCTTTTCTCCCCTCAAACTTGTTTTCACGTTAAAACTGTTTTCTGACTTTTCTTTCCTTAATCCCCCAAAGTGTAACTTCCCCTATTACATTAAACCTCCCCTAAATTCTATTAATTACTAATCAAAATCCCACACTCCAAAATAACCTTATTTCACATAATATTCTCATATAATAAATTAAATCTTATAAATAAAATAACACACACCAAATAAATCACACCTATTTTATAAAAATACATAAAAGACTCTAAATAATTCTAAAATACTAAAAATAACAACTAGGGCGTTACAGCTAACCTGAAATAGTTGGATACTTTAAATTAGAATAACAAGCATGGCAGCAGCTGCAAGAAAATTGAATTGAATGGAACCACCACTTTGAAATACAGCAACAGATGAATAAGACAGCAGTGCAGCACACAAATTGAATTCGAAAACGGCAGCGGCGAACAGTAACGATTACCAATTAGAATTGAAACAAGTGCAGCAAAACTAAAGTATTGGAATTTAAGGGTTACGTATCCATAGAACAAGTAACTTAATTTGGATGAATAATAATAACTATGAAAAAGCAATTGAAATATGATAAAGTGAATAAAAGGGATAATAATAATAAACTGGAATTTAGAATTCGACAACAGTAATGGAAATTGCAATTGAAATATGAGTAGTTGTTCTTAAAAGAAACTAAAATACGTAAACGACAATAAGCAATAAGAGGATTCTAAATAACAAAATTTCTCTCTAAAAGCTTGGTGTTATCAACTGAGTTCTTCAAGTCTATTTATAGGGAAAAATCTGCTTTGAAGTGCTTCTGATCATGTTCCTAGTAGTGGAGAAAATGGAGGAAGTGAGAAAACTGCTTTACAAACGTGGGAAAGAATTGGTTTGTCTTTTGCTCTCCACCTTACTTCTGAGCTTTTAACCTTCTTTTCCATTTTTACCCTTTCTTTCCTTTTTTCGCTGAATTTCATCATTTTGACGCGCGGAGACCTATAACCAATAAATACCCGAAATAGACACACAATACCAGCATAACATTGCAAAAATTTATAAAATCAAAATCAAAAAATGTGTAAGACGAGTCAAAATAATAGTGCATTTTACGTGTTATCACCTAACATATTCTCCCTTATTCCAAATCTGCCCCTCACATCTCAATATTCTATTTTAATATATATATATATATATATATATATATATATATAATATTTCTATAACAAATAACAAATATATCTCTATAAAAAATATATTTCTTCACTAGATAACATATATATATATATATTTCTACACCAAATAACAAATATATTTTTAAACCAGATAACATATATATTTCTACACCAAATAACAAATATATTTCTACACCACATAACATATATATTTCTACACCAAATAACAAATATATTTCTACACCACATAACATATATATTTCTACACCAAATAACAAATATATTTCTACATCAGATAACATATATATTTCCCAGAGAAGAATTGATTGAGTCTCTTAAAGAACTTCTTACACATTTTGAATACAGAACCAATGAGTTGAAATATTTAAAAGAAAAATATGTTGCTTTGATGAAACAACAAGAATCAACTCTATTGGATCTGAAAGCTTCTAAAGAAGGACTTAGAGGGTTTGACTTCATTTGTAGAACTTATGAAGAAAAACTTAAGCATCTTTGTTAGAAGCTACAAGAAAAGTGTAATGGAAAGTCTTTAAGTGAAGAGGAAATTGCTCTTGAAGAGTACATTATATCTGGTATTGACAGAAGAAAAGTTGCTTCCATGATTTACAACATCTATAGAAACAATGGCAAAATGATTGGATTTTGATAAGGGAAACCTAATGAAATCAGTCTTAAAGCATGTTGTGAATGCATCAAGGAAGGTTTGAAAACTGTCTTTGTACCTGTAGGTGCTAAGAGGGAAACTGTTCTTCAGTCAGAACCTGAAGCTTCTAGCTCTAAAGCTAAGATTACTTCAAAGCCAAAGAACTCCAAGCCAAATGCAATGATAACTTCTGATTCAAAGACTCCAAAGATTAAGCTTCTGAAGAGATCAGAACCTATTGGTAACTCCTCTATCACAATTAATAATGTGTGGCTGGTAGATGGTCTTGAACATAACATTTTAAGTATCATTCAATTATGTGATAATGGTTATGATGTGATGTTTGGTAAGACCAGCTGTACGGTAATAAAAAAGGATGACAAATCCATAATATTCAAGGGAAAGAGAGTTGAGAATGTCTATAAAATTAATTTTTCTGAACTGGTTGATCAGAAGGTGTAGTTTGCCTTCTTTCAGTGAATGATAAGAAATGGATGTGGCACAGAAGGTTGGGACATGCTAACTGGAGATTAATATCTAAGCTTAGTAAGTTACAACTAGTTAAAGGCTTACCTAACATTGATTATCATTCAGATGCACTTTGTGGTGCATGCCAGAAAGGGAAGATTGTGAAATCATCTTTTAAAACAAAAGACATTGTTTCAACCTCCAGACCCTTATAATGACTTCATATTGATTTATTTGGACCAGTTAACACTGCATCCTTATATGAAAGTAAATATGATTTAGTCATTTTTTATGATTACAACAGATGGACTTGGGTAAAATTCCTAAAAAGTAAGGATTGTGCATGTGATGTACTTAGTAGCTTATGCACTCAAATACAGTCTGAAAAAGAAATGAAAATTTTAAACGTCAGAAGTGATCATGGTGGTGAATTTGAAAATGAGTCATTTGAACTTTTTTGTGAAAAACATGGAATTGTCCATGAATTCTCTTCTCCTAGAACTCCACAACAAAATGGGGTTGTTGAGAGAAAGAATATAACTTTACAAGAAATGGCTAGAACCATGATTCATGAAAACAATTTGGCTAAACATTTCTGGGCAGAAGCAGTGAATACAACATGTTATGTCCAAAATGGAATCTATATCAGACCTATCTTGGAGAAAAAACATATAAACTCTTTAAAGGAACAAGACCCAATATCTCTTACTTTCATCAATTTGGATGTACCTGTTACATTCTAAATTACAAGCTCTAGCTTAAGAAATTTGATGTCAAGGCCCAAAGAGGAATCTTTTTAGGTTACTCTGAAAGGTCAAAGGCATACAAAGTGTATAATTCAGAGACACTCTGTGTTGAAGAATCAATGCACATTAAATTTGATGACAAAGAGTCTGGAAGTGAAACTTCAGAGCAAGATGAAAGTTTTGCAGATATACAGATTACTGAAGACACTTTAGAACCTGATCAGAAAGATGAATCTGAAGAAAGTCCAGAAGCTCAACCCACTCCAGAGGCTGAACCGACCTCATAAGCACAAAGTGAAAATGTTTATGAAGAAATTCTAGATGACTCTCAGCAAGTAGCTCAATCCAAATTCAAGCACAAGTCTTCACATCTTGAGGGAATTAGGGTTAGAATGTAGAATTGAATCGTTGGAAGATGTAGGTAATCTGATGGATTAGGGTGATAAATGATGTTTAGATTGAAGATTAATCACAGACTAAGTTTCCAATCAGTTTTGGGGTTTGGGCCAATGGAAATTGGAATTTATGCTTGAAAAGTCGGAGTCTGAACGTTTTTGCAAATAAGAGATTATGTGAGGTTTGGGAAATCGATTTTGGGGTGGTTGAAACTTGAATCTTTCTGTAGATTATGATAGGGCTAAGTGTCAGGACCATGTAGGCGAAAACGGCATCGAAAACACATTAACGGATTGATTTTTATGCGCGAAAACATGAAGGTTGAAAATCTGATGTTGTCTGTCAAACTATGATCGTGCCACGATCCGAGACCAACGTGCCACGATTTTGATTAGTATTTTAGTTTGTCTGACACTGGAAAAATCGTGCCACGATCGGAGACCAATGTGCCACGATGTTGTCATCCAATAAACCTTAATAATGCAATTTTCTTCACTCCAAATGCTTTCAGACTTCTTCCTAAATGTAAGGACTTTATCCTAACCATCTAGAGATGTTTTTAAGAAGGAAATAACCTTGTATAAAGGGTTTAATGAGTTCATGAGTTGGTCGTTGGGGTAGGAATGAAAGTTGTTTATAAAGGTATAGCCTTTTAGTGAATCTAAATTAATATAATTGACGTTGTTGGTTAATTTAAGCTACATATATTATGTGGAAAATGTATGATATAGAAAATATCGTTGTTTATAACATTCAAGTTGTTATTGTTAATATTGCTATGTTGCAAGTTGTTTATGTTGTTGTCTCTGCTGTTGTTGATTATTAATATCATTAAGTGGACCAAGTTGTGGAGTAAGTCATAATTATTTATGCACAGTTGTTATTGTCGTTGTCTACGTTGTCGTTGATGTTGCTGAGTTGTATGTTGATATACACAAATGTTGAGTCCATTGCATGCTCATAAATTGTTGAGGGGTTATGCCCTGTGAATGCCTTGTCCTTCAAATTGTTGAGGGCTCATGCCCTATGAATGCTTAATGATTCAAATTGTTTAGGGCTCATGCCCTGTGAATGCTTAATCATTCAAATTATTGAGGGCTCATGCCCTATGAATGCTAGTTCACTCAAATTGTTGAGGACTTATTCCCTGTGAATGCTCGTTCATTCAAACGCGTTAAAATGGTACTACATGCATGTCCATTGTCGCATTTGTCGTTGTGTCGTTGCATAGTCGTTGTTGTTGGTTGAGTTGTTGTCGTTGTTGTTGGTTGAGTTTGTAGGTGTTATTAATGTTGATGAAGTATGAAACATGACTGTTGAAATATCCGTTGTTTATTAGATTGTTAAATACAGTTGATGATTTATATGCCTATTATTATTGATTGTGAATCTCACCCCTTCTGCTTGGAAATGTTGCCCTTCGTATGGGTAACTTGCAAGTGATCCAGAATAGTAGCTGTTAGTTGCTATCTTGAGTGGACCTCCCCTCACGTGTGTCTTAGGTGCTCTGATATGTAACGAGATGGGAATTTGTTAATGCTTTCCGTTCCTTACGTATTATTTATGAAGTTTAAGAACATGTTGTTGGAACAATTTTATGAGATTTTATTTTGAGGCCTTGGTGCCAAAGATGTTAAATTGTTGAATAAATTTCCGTTGCGATGTAATAAATGATAAGTTGTTGAAGTTGAACAATAAATAGTATTTTATTCTATTTATGATTTTATGAAAAGCAGCGTGACATTCCGTATATGTTGAAATACTCTGATTTTATGTATGATTTATATTGTTGGGAATACGGGGTGTTACACTTGATGCCATGGGAGTATATTTATACTCAAATAAGTTCAGGGCTTGATGCCCTGGATTGCTACCACATGCATGATTAAGAGGATTAAGTTGCATAGTCAAGTCGAAGTCGCATTGTCGAGTCAAGTTGTTAAGTTGTGTCCATGAGTTGTTAAGTTGTTATGTTTCAATGAAGAGTTTAATGAAGAATTATTATTATTTATGTGTTGATGATGTTTATGTTGTTAAATATAATTGATGAATTATATGCTTAATATTATTGTTTGTGAAATTTCACCCCTTCTGCTTTGAAATGTTGCCCTTCGTATGGGTAACTTGCAGGTGATCGAGAATAAGTTGCTGTCGTGAGTGGACTATCTCTCACATGTGTCTTAGGTGCTCTGATACGTAACGGGATGAGAACTTTGTTATTGCTTTTCTATTCCTTACGTATTACTTTATGAATTTTCATGAATAAGTTTTTAGATTGGATTTTTATGAGATATTTATAATGAGGCGTTCGTGCTAAAGACTGTTTTTAGATGATGAATAATTCCGCTGCGAAGTATTAAAAATATCATGTTATTGAATTTTGAGGGATAAATAGTTATTTATTCCGTTTACGATTTTTAAGAAAAGAAGTGTGACATTCCGTTTATGTGGATTACACTGATTATTTATGTGAAATTTTTATTTTGGGAAAACGGGGTGTTACAATCGTTCTAGACAATAATAAATATTTGCTAAAATATAAAATACAGTTTAGAAATATTCTACAGCTGATTCTTAGATGATATGCGCGTTGCTTGATCAATAAGTTAAGGAAATATTGTTTCCTTAAACAATAAAGGGTGCGCGTACAAACAGGCGAGAACTCAGGCACACTGAACCATGCTAGGATGTTGGAGCATCATATCCAACATCTTCCAGAGACGCCTAAACACATGTTGAAACTTTGGTTCCAACTTACAAAACAAGGATATTTATTTTAGCAACAATACAACCAATACAAATACCCAACACACTTCTTGTACCTTGTGTTGTGAGTTTGATAGCTTATGATTAACCACTACATTAGGTTTAGCACCTTTTGGTTTTGATTTTAGAGAAGCAATAACTGCTTTATTCTTCTGAATCTTAGACTTCAGGATACTAGATTCTTGTTTCAACAGACTCTTAGGAACATGTTCTGATCTCTTCAGAATCTTGATCTTTGAAGTTTTAGAATCAGAGTTTTTCATTGCCTTTGGCTTTGAAGTAATCTTAGCCTCAGAGCTAGAAGCTTCAGATTCTGACTGAACTACAGTTTCAATCTTAGCACCTTCAGGTACAAAGAAGGTTTTCAACCCTTCCTTGATGCATTCACAACATGCTTTAAGACTGATTTCATTAGGTTTCCCTTCTGAAAATCTAATCCCTTTACCATTGTTTCTGTAAATTCTATAAATCATAAAAGCAACTTTGCTTTTGTCAATACCAGACATAATAAACTCCTCAAGAGCAATTTCTTGTTTACTTAAAGACTTTCCATTACACTTTTCTTGTAGCTTCTAACAAAGATGCTTGAGTTTTTCTTCATAAGTTCTACAGATGAAGTCAAACCCTCTAAGTCCTTCTTCAGAAGCTCTCATAATCCAATAGAGTTGATTCTTGTTGTTTCATTAAAACAACATATATTTCTTTTAAATCTTTCAATTCATTGGTTCTAAACTCAAAATGTGTAAGAAGTTCTTTAAGAGACTAAATAAGTTCTTTTCTGGGAATTTCAGAGTATACCTCATTTTCATCTTCAGAGTCTGAGTCAGGTCCAGCTTCTGATATCAATGTAGCTACTAACCCCACAGCTACATTTGCTTCATCTTCAGCTTCTTCCTCTTCAGACCCATATTCACTGTCTAAATCTTTCTAGATTGCCATTAAACTCTTCTTAATCTGCTTTCTGAATTTCCTTGTCTTGAAGTTTAACTTCTTTGACTTGTCCTTGATTTCTCCTTCTGAAGATCAGGGCAATCAGCAATGAAATGTCCAGGCTTCTTACAGTTGAAGCATCCCTTCTGATCTTCTTTCTTGGAGCTCTCGTAGCTGTAACGCCCACTTTCATTTAATCGTTATTTAATCGAGTTTAGGCAATTATATTATAATTATATAATATATGCATGATTTTGATATGTTTTGATGATTTGTGGTGAATTTAGTGATTTGATTGATGACGTGATAAGTTATGAGTTTTGGAGGATTTGATTATGATATGAGAATTATTTTATTGTTAAATAGAATAAAGATTTGAAAATAATATAAAATATTTAGTTGAGGGCTGTTTTGATATTTTAGATAGTTTTGGGGAGAAAGTGAGATAAGATAAGATAAGTAATTAAGAGGAGATATAAAAGGCTAGACCTAGTTTTAGAAAACATTTGTTGTACGTACGTTTTTGGAGAAAAGGGAGAAAAAGCCAAGTCTAGAGGAACCTAAGAAGTGTGCTGCGATTTTCTTCATACAAGGTAAGGGTGAGACTAATAATTCAATAATGTTAATTGCTGTAATTCTGATGATTAGTTGACAAAGTTAGGATTGATTTAGAAAAGTTTTGGAATTAGGTCAAAACCCTAAAAATTGATGATCAAACGGTAAAACTTGTTTAGATTGATGAAAGAACCGTCCTTTAAGCTTAGAATATGTTTAGGATGAATTCTGGGATCAAAACCAAGCTTTGAACCATGTTGTATGATGAATTTTTGAGGAAAACCCTAGTCTGCCCGAGCTTCTGTTCATCGCTCGCCTTGGCGAGTGATGATCCTCGCCTCGCGAGTGATGAACTTCATCGCTCGCCACACGAGCCCTTCCTTTTCGCCTCGCGAGTTGTTTGGTTCAACTCACCATGGCGAGCAATCCCCTTCGCCTCGCGAGTTGTGTGACGCAGCTCGCCACTGCGAGCCACCTTACTCGCCATAGCGAGTTAAGGCAGAGTGCATGTTAGATTTCGTGTTTCGACCTTTTTAGTTGAATCTTGTATGCCTTTGAGTGCCTGAACATACCTAGTATTGATTAGGAATGAATGTAGGATCAGAGGGAACCCAGAACAACCTTAGTTGGGAGTTGAGTGGTACTCGCCATGGCGAGTAAGGACTCTCGCCTCGCGAGTACAACCAGAATGAAATTGTTATGAGTTTTGTGCGATCTGTGTCGCACTTGTTGATCAAGAGTGAACCCCTAACTGGTAATGAGACCTAGTGATGTCGTTTGATGCAGTCTGTAGAGTTGTTTAAGTCATATTGATATTAATTGAATATGAACTATTGTATTGTATATTCATGCAAGATAAGAAGATGTGATAATGATACAAATTATGTGCTTTTGATATAATGATATCATCTTGTTATGTGACCTGTTTATGCTGCTTCCGTTATTTAACTAAGTGCATAAGTATATGATGAAGTTTAGCTCCAAATTATTGGATGCATGTTGATAAGTTGATTACGGTGTTTTGTTCATATGTGTCCATGCATAGCATCTCATTGAGCTTAGTCCTCACCATGAATATTAGGAGCTTTGTCCTCCGCACGTTTTATAGGAGTTTTGTCCTCCGCACGATTAAAATATAGTAATTCTTATGATGACGATTGGTACCACATGCATATAGGTTGTCTAAGAGCATTGTCACATTGTCATGATTAAGATGCCTTGTTGATAATGATTGAATATGTGATTACGTGATAAGTGATTATTGATTATGTTATGTTGTTCATAATGATTGGATATATGATTACGTGATAACTGTTTAGCATTTATGCAAAGTTAATAATGGAATGATTATGATGTTAATTTATGATTCACAATTACATTGATTAATGTTATTTTATTATGAAATCTCACCCCTTCTGCTTGAAAATGTTGCCCTTCGTATGGGTAACTTGCAGGTGATCGTGCTTAGTGTGCAGTTGCCGTCGTGAGTGGCCTTGCCTTCACTGTGTCGTCTAGGTCGCTCTGATACGTAACGGGATGGGGTCATATGTTATAACATGCTTCATTCTTTTACGTGAATAATATGTTATTTTCATTATTTATAGATTACGTTTCTATGTGATATCCCGTTTAAGGTTTTTACTCTGATAATTGTTAAGAAAATTTGTATATTGGGAAAACGGGGTGTTACAATTGGTATCAGAGCAGGTCGGTCCGTCCGGTTAATTAGAGAGTCGTGTTGAGTCTTAGTAATATGAATATAAAGTTATGCCTTTCGAGAATTGATGAGTCTTAGTAACATTGAGTATAGGTATCCACTTCCGAGAATTGATGATTTGATGGATCAGTTAGTGGGTGCACGAGTTTTCAGCAAGATTGATTTGAGATCAGGTTATCACCAGATTAAAGTGAAAGATGAGGATATGCAGAAGACAGCTTTCAGAACGCGTTATGGTCAATATGAATATAAAGTTATGCCTTTCGGTGTGACCAATGCACTTGGAGTGTTTATGGAGTATATGAATCGCATCTTCCATGCATTTTTGGATCGGTTCGTAGTTGTGTTCATCGATGATATTTTGATTTACTCCAAGACTGAAGAAGAACATGCCGAGCATCTGAAGATTGTCTTACAAGTGTTGAAAGAGAAGAAACTTTATGCCAAATTTTCTAAGTGTGAATTCTGGTTGAAAGAGGTGAGTTTTCTTGGCCATGTTATTTCCGGAGATGGTATTGCTGTGGATCCGTCTAAAGTCGAAGGTGTATCGCAATGGGATACTCCTAAGTCCGTTACTGAGATTAGAAGCTTTTTGGGTTTAGCAGGTTGCTACAGGAGATTTATCGAGGGATTTTCCAAGTTAGCTCTTCCACTTACACAGTTGACTTGTAAAGGTAAAACTTTTGTGTGGGACGTCCATTGTGAGAGGAGTTTCGGTGAATTGAAGAAACGTTTGACGACTGCTCCAGTTTTGATTTTGCCGAAGTCAGATGAACCTTTTGTGGTGTATTGTGATGCGTCAAAGTTAGGTTTAGGAGGTGTGGTTATGCAAGAAGGTAAAGTGGTAGCTTATGCTTCAAGACAGTTGAGAGTTCATGAGAAGAATTATCCTACGCATGATCTCGAGTTGGCGGCCATAGTCTTTGTGTTGAAAATATGGAGACATTACTTGTATGGTTCGAGATTTGAGGTGTTTAGTGATCACAAGAGTTTGAAGTATTTGTTCGATCAGAAGGAATTGAACATGAGGCAGCGTAGATGGCTAGAGTTGCTAAAGGATTATGACTTTGGTTTGAATTATCATCCGGGTAAAGCTAATGTTGTTGCAGATGCCTTGAGTAGGAAGACATTGCATATGTCCGCCATGATGGCCAGAGAGTTCGAGTTACTTGAACAGTTCAGAGATATGAGTTTGGTTTGTGAATGGTCACGTCAGAGTGTGAAACTGGGTATGCTGAAGATTGATAGTGAATTTCTGAAAAGTATCAAGGAAGCACAGAAAGTTGATGTAAAGTTTGTGGATTTGTTGGTTGCTAGAGATCAGGCTGAAGACAGTGATTTTAAAATCGATGATCAAGGCGTGTTGAGATTCCGAGGAAGAATTTGCATTCAGACAATGAAGAGATTAAGAAGATGATTCTTGAAGAGAGTCATAGAAGTAGCTTGAGTATTCACCCGGGAGCTACGAAGATGTATCATGATTTAAAGAAGATTTTCTGGTGGTCTGGTTTGAAACGAGATGTGGCACAGTTTGTGTATTCCTGTTTAGTTTGTCAGAAGTCGAAAGTCGAGCATCAGAAACCCGCTGGGATGATGGTACCTTTAGATGTGCCAGAATGGAAATGGGATAGTATATCGATGGATTTTGTGACGAGTTTGCCGAATACCCCGAGAGGGAACGACGCAATTTGGGTTGTTGTTGATAGATTGACGAAGTCAACTCATTTTCTACCTATTAATATTAGTTTCCCTGTTGCCCAGTTGGCAGAGATTTACATCAAAGAGATTGTGAAGCTGCATGGTGTTCCTTCAAGCATTGTATCAGATAGAGATCCAAGATTTACTTCTAGATTTTGGAAAAGTTTGCAAGAGGCCTTGGGTTCGAAGTTGAGATTGAGTTCGGCGTATCATCCACGGACAGATGGTCAGTCGGAGAGGACAATTCAGTCGCTAGAGGATTTGTTGAGGATTTGTGTTCTCGAGCAAAGAGGAACTTGGGATAGTCATCTTCCGTTGATCGAGTTCACTTATAATAATAGTTATCATTCTAGTATTGGAATGGCACCTTTCGAGGCTTTATATGGTCGGAGATGCAGAACTCCGTTGTGCTGGTTTGAGTCAGGTGAAAGAGTGGTCTTAGGACCAGAGATTGTTCAGCAAACTACTGAGAAAGTTCAGATGATCTGAGAGAAAATGAAGGCGTCGCAGAGTCGACAAAAGAGTTATCATGATAAGCGTAGAAAAGATCTTGAATTTCAGGAAGGAACCACGTGTTTTTGAGAGTCACTCCTATGACTGGTGTAGGACGTGCTTTGAAGTCAAAGAAGTTGACCCCGAAGTTCATTGGTCCATATCAGATTTTGGAAAGAGTTGGAACGGTGGCTTACCGAGTAGGTTTACCGCCGCATCTTTCGAATTTGCACAATGTTTTCCATGTGTCGCAACTTCGGAAGTATGTTCCGGATCCATCTCATGTAATTCAGAGTGACGATGTGCAAGTTAGAGACAACCTTACGGTAGAAGCTTTACCGTTGAGGATTGATGATCGTAAAGTGAAGACGCTGAGAGGCAAGGAGATACCTCTCGCGAGAGTCGTTTAGACGGGAGCGACTGGTGAAAGCTTGACGTGGGAGCTTGAGAGTAAGATGCTGGAGTCTTACCCAGAGTTGTTTACTTGAGGTAAATTTTCGAGGACGAAAATCTTTTAAGTGGGGGAGAGTTGTAACGCCCACTTTCGTTTAATCGTTATTTAATCGAGTTTAGGCAATTATATTATAATTATATAATATATGCATGATTTTGATATGTTTTGATGATTTGTGGTGAATTTAGTGATTTGATTGATGACGTGATAAGTTATGAGTTTTGGAGGATTTGATTATGATATGAGAATTATTTTATTGTTAAATAGAATAAAGATTTGAAAATAATATAAAATATTTAGTTGAGGGCTGTTTTGATATTTTAGATAGTTTTGGGGAGAAAGTGAGATAAGATAAGTAATTAAGAGGAGATATAAAAGGCTAGACCTAGTTTTAGAAAACATTTGTTGTACGTACGTTTTTGGAGAAAAGGGAGAAAAAGCCAAGTCTAGAGGAACCTAAGAAGTGTGCTGCAATTTTCTTCATACAAGGTAAGGGTGAGACTAATAATTCAATAATGTTAATTGCTGTAATTCTGATGATTAGTTGACAAAGTTAGGATTGATTTAGAAAAGTTTTGGAATTAGGTCAAAACCCTAAAATTTGATGATCAAACGGTAAAACTTGTTTAGATTGATGAAAGAACCGTCCTTTAACCTTAGAATATGTTTAGGATGAATTCTGGGATCAAAACCAAGCTTTGAACCATGTTGTATGATGGATTTTTGAGAAAAACCCTAGTCTGCCCGAGCTTCTGTTCATCGCTCGCCTTGGCGAAGGATGATCCTCGCCTCGCGAGTGATGAACTTCATCGCTCGCCACGCGAGCCCTTCCTTTTCGCCTCGCGAGTTGTTTGGTTCAACTCGCGATGGCGAGCAATCCCCTTCGCCTCGCGAGTTGTGTGACGCAGCTCGCCACTGCGAGCCACCTTACTCGCCATAGCGAGTTAAGGCAGAGTGCATGTTAGATTTCGTGTTTCGACCTTTTTAGTTGAATCTTGTATGCCTTTGAGTGCCTGAACATACCTAGTATTGATTAGGAATGAATGTAGGATCAGAGGGAACCCAGAACAACCTTAGTTGGGAGTTGAGTGGTACTCGCCATGGCGAGTAAGGACTCTCGCCTCGCGAGTACAACCAGAATGAAATTGTTATGTGTTTTGTGCGATCTGTGTCGCACTTGTTGATCAAGAGTGAACCCCTAACTGGTAATGAGACCTAGTGATGTCGTTTGATGCAGTCTGTAGAGTTGTTTAAGTCATATTGATATTAATTGAATATGAACTATTGTATTGTATATTCATGCAAGATAAGAAGATGTGATAATGATACAAATTATGTGCTTTTGATATAATGATATCATCTTGTTATGTGACCTGTTTATGCTGCTTCCGTTATTTAACTAAGTGCATAAGTATATGATGAAGTTTAGCTCCAAATTATTGGATGCATGTTGATAAGTTGATTACGGTGTTTTGTTCATATGTGTCCATGCATAGCATCTCATTGAGCTTAGTCCTCACCACGAATATTAGGAGCTTTGTCCTCCGCATGTTTTATAGGAGCTTTGTCCTCCGCACGATTAAAGTATAGTAATACTTATGATGACGATTGGTACCACATGCATATAGGGAGTCTAAGAGCATTGTCACATTGTCATGATTAAGATGCCTTGTTGATAATGATTGAATATGTGATTACGTGATAAGTGATTATTGATTATGTTATGTTGTTCATAATGATTGGATATATGATTACGTGATAACTGTTTAGCATTTATGCAAAGTTAATAATAGAATGATTATGATGTTAATTTATGATTCACAATTACATTGATTAATGTTATTTTATTATGAAATCTCACCCCTTCTGCTTGAAAATGTTGCCCTTCGTATGGGTAACTTGCAGGTGATCGTGCTTAGTGTGCAGTTGCCGTCGTGAGTGGCCTTGCCTTCACTGTGTCGTCTAGGTCGCTCTGATACGTAACGGGATGGGGTCATATGTTATAACATGCTTCATTCTTTTACGTGAATAATATGTTATTTTCATTATTTATAGATTACGTTTCTATGTGATATCCCGTTTATGGTTTTTACTCTGATAATTGTTAAGAAAATTTGTATATTGGGAAAACGGGGTGTTACAATTGGTATCAGAGCAGGTCGGTCCGTCCGGTCAATTAGAGAGTCGTGTTGAGTCTTAGTAATATTTATATTACTATCTTATGTTGTTGTTGCTACTTTTGTAGAATATCAGAAATGGCTGGAAGAAACGATGTTGCGTTGGCTGCTGCTCTACAAGCTGTTGCTCAAGCTGTGGGACAACAACCTAACGCAAATGCTGGTGCGAATGCTGAAGCTAGGATGTTGGAGACGTTCATGAAGAAGAACCCTCCGACTTTCAAAGGACGTTATGACCCTGATGGAGCCCAGACGTGGCTTAAGGAGATTGAGAGGATTTTCCGGGTTATGCAGTGCACGGAGGATCAGAAAGTGCGGTTTGGTACTCATCAGCTGGCCGAGGAAGCTGATGACTGGTGGGTTGCTCTTCTGCCTACCCTTGGGCAGGAGGGAGCTGTTGTGACTTAGGCTGTTTTCAGGAGGGAGTTCCTGAGAAGATACTTTCCGGAAGATGTTCGCGGGAAGAAGGAGATCGAATTCCTTGAGCTGAAGCAAGGAAATATGTCTGTGACAGAGTATGCTGCCAAGTTCGTGGAGCTGTCGAAGTTCTACCCGCACTATACTGCTGAGAATGCTGAGTTCTCGAGATGTATCAAGTTCGAGAATGGTTTGAGGCCCGACATCAAGAGGGCGATTGGGTATCAACAGCTGAGAGTTTTTCCAGATTTGGTTAATAGCTGCAGGATCTATGAAGAGGATACCAAGGCTCACTACAAGGTAGTGAATGAGAGGAAGGGCAAGGGACAGCAGAGTCGTCCTAAGCCGTACAGTGCCCCCGCTGATAAAGGGAAACAGAAGATGGTCGATGTTAGGCGGCCCAAGAAGAAGGATGCTGCAGAGATTGTGTGTTTCAATTGTGGTGAGAAAGGCCACAAGAGCAACGCCTGCCCTAAGGAAATCAAGAAGTGTGTCCGGTGTGGTAAGAAAGGTCATGTTGTAACTGATTGCAATCGTACGGACATTGTGTGCTTTAATTGCAATGGAGAGGGTAACATTAGTTCACAGTCTACTCAGCCTAAGAGGGCGCCGACGACTGGTAGGGTCTTTGCTTTGACTGGGACTCAGACAGAGAATGAGGATCGTTTGATCAGAGGTACTTGCTATATTAATAATACTCCTTTAGTTGCTATTATTGATACTGGTGCTACGCATTGCTTTATTGCTTTCGATTGTGTTTCTGCTTTGGGTCTTGAGTTGTCTGATATGAATGGAGAGATGGTTGTCGAAACTCCAGCTAAGGGTTCGGTGACTACTTCTCTCGTATGTTTGAAATGTCCTTTGTCTATGTTTGGTCGTGATTTTGAAATGGATTTAGTTTGTCTACCTTTGAGTGGTATGGATGTGATTCTGGGTATGATCTGGTTAGAGTACAACCACGTTCTTATTAATTATTTTCGCAAGTCAGTACATTTTTCTTCCGTCGAAGAGGAAAGTGGTGCAGAGTTTTTGTCTACTAAGCAGCTGAAGCAACTGGAACGCGATGGTATCTTGATGTTTTCACTAATGGCTTCTTTATATGTTGAGAATCAAGCGGTGATTGATAGGTTACCGGTGGTGAGTGAATTTCCTGAAGTTTTTCCAGATGAGATTCCTGATGTGCCTCTAGAGAGAGAAGTCGAATTTTCTATTGATCTTGTTCCTGGAACGAAGCCGGTCTCGATGGCACCTTATCGTATGTCTGCTTCCGAGTTATCTGAGTTGAAGAAACAGTTGGAGGACTTGCTTGAGAAGAAGTTTGTTAGACCAAGTGTTTCACCTTGGGGAGCGCCGGTTTTGCTAGTAAAGAAGAAAGATGGTAGTATGCGGTTGTGTATTGATTATCGGCAGTTGAACAAGGTAACTATCAAGTATAGGTATCCACTTCCGAGAATTGATGATTTGATGGATCAGTTAGTGGGTGCACGAGTTTTCAGCAAGATTGATTTGAGATCAGGTTATCACCAGATTAAAGTGAAAGATGAGGATATGCAGAAGACAGCTTTCAGAACGCGTTATGGTCAATATGAATATAAAGTTATGCCTTTCGGTGTGACCAATGCACTTGGAGTGTTTATGGAGTATATGAATCGCATCTTCCATGCATTTTTGGATCGGTTCGTAGTTGTGTTCATCGATGATATTTTGATTTACTCCAAGACTGAAGAAGAACATGCCGAGCATCTGAAGATTGTCTTACAAGTGTTGAAAGAGAAGAAACTTTATGCCAAATTTTCTAAGTGTGAATTCTGGTTGAAAGAGGTGAGTTTTCTTGGCCATGTTATTTCCGGAGATGGTATTGCTGTGGATCCGTCTAAAGTCGAAGCTGTATCGCAATGGGATACTCCTAAGTCCGTTACTGAGATTAGAAGCTTTTTGGGTTTAGCTGGTTGCTACAGGAGATTTATCGAGGGATTTTCCAAGTTAGCTCTTCCACTTACACAGTTGACTTGTAAAGGTAAAACTTTTGTGTGGGACGTCCATTGTGAGAGGAGTTTCGGTGAATTGAAGAAACGTTTGACGACTGCTCCAGTTTTGATTTTGCCGAAGTCAGATGAACCTTTTGTGGTGTATTGTGATGCGTCAAAGTTAGGTTTAGGAGGTGTGCTTATGCAAGAAGGTAAAGTGGTAGCTTATGCTTCAAGACAGTTGAGAGTTCATGAGAAGAATTATCCTACGCATGATCTCGAGTTGGCGGCCATAGTCTTTGTGTTGAAAATATGGAGACATTACTTGTATGGTTCGAGATTTGAGGTGTTTAGTGATCACAAGAGTTTGAAGTATTTGTTCGATCAGAAGGAATGGAACATGAGGCAGCGTAGATGGCTAGAGTTGCTAAAGGATTATGACTTTGGTTTGAATTATCATCCGGGTAAAGCTAATGTTGTTGCAGATGCCTTGAGTAGGAAGACATTGCATATGTCCGCCATGATGGCCAGAGAGTTCGAGTTACTTGAACAGTTCAGAGATATGAGTTTGGTTTGTGAATGGTCACCTCAGAGTGTGAAACTGGGTATGCTGAAGATTGATAGTGAATTTCTGAAAAGTATCAAGGAAGCACAGAAAGTTGATGTAAAGTTTATGGATTTGTTGGTTGCTAGAGATCAGGCTGAAGACAGTGATTTTAAAATCGATGATCAAGGCGTGTTGAGATTCCGAGGAAGAATTTGCATTCCAGACAATGAAGAGATTAAGAAGATGATTCTTGAAGAGAGTCATAGAAGTAGCTTGAGTATTCACCCGGGAGCTACGAAGATGTATCATGATTTAAAGAAGATTTTCTGGTGGTCTGGTTTGAAACGAGATGTGGCACAGTTTGTGTATTCCTGTTTAGTTTATCAGAAGTCGAAAGTCGAGCATCAGAAACCCGCTGGGATGATGGTACCTTTAGATGTGCCAGAATGGAAATGGGATAGTATATCGATGGATTTTGTGACGAGTTTGCCGAATACCCCGAGAGGGAACGACGCAATTTGGGTTGTTGTTGATAGATTGACGAAGTCAGCTCATTTTCTACCTATTAATATTAGTTTCCCTGTTGCCCAGTTGGCAGAGATTTACATCAAAGAGATTGTGAAGCTGCATGGTGTTCCTTCAAGCATTGTATCAGATAGAGATCCAAGATTTACTTCTAGATTTTGGAAAAGTTTGCAAGAGGCCTTGGGTTCGAAGTTGAGATTGAGTTCGGCGTATCATCCACGAACAGATGGTCAGTCGGAGAGGACAATTCAGTCGCTAGAGGATTTGTTGAGGATTTGTGTTCTCGAGCAAAGAGGAACTTGGGATAGTCATCTTCCGTTGATCGAGTTCACTTATAATAATAGCTATCATTCTAGTATTGGAATGGCACCTTTCGAGGCTTTATATGGTCGGAGATGCAGAACTCCGTTGTGCTGGTTTGAGTCAGGTGAAAGAGTGGTCTTAGGACCAGAGATTGTTCAGCAAACTACTGAGAAAGTTCAGATGATCTGAGAGAAAATGAAGGCGTCGCAGAGTCGACAAAAGAGTTATCATGATAAGCGTAGAAAAGATCTTGAATTTCAGGAAGGAACCACGTGTTTTTGAGAGTCACTCCTATGACTGGTGTAGGACGTGCTTTGAAGTCAAAGAAGTTGACCCCGAAGTTCATTGGTCCATATCAGATTTTGGAAAGAGTTGGAACGGTGGCTTACCGAGTAGGTTTACCGCCGCATCTTTCGAATTTGCACAATGTTTTCCATGTGTCGCAACTTCGGAAGTATGTTCCGGATCCATCTCATGTAATTCAGAGTGACGATGTGCAAGTTAGAGACAACCTTACGGTAGAAGCTTTACCGTTGAGGATTGATGATCGTAAAGTGAAGACGCTGAGAGGCAAGGAGATACCTCTCGCGAGAGTCGTTTAGACGGGAGCGACTGGTGAAAGCTTGACGTGGGAGCTTGAGAGTAAGATGCTGGAGTCTTACCCAGAGTTGTTTACTTGAGGTAAATTTTCGAGGACGAAAATCTTTTAAGTGGGGGAGAGTTGTAACGCCCACTTTCGTTTAATCGTTATTTAATCGAGTTTAGGCAATTATATTATAATTATATAATATATGCATGATTTTGATATGTTTTGATGATTTGTGGTGAATTTAGTGATTTGATTGATGACGTGATAAGTTATGAGTTTTGGAGGATTTGATTATGATATGAGAATTATTTTATTGTTAAATAGAATAAAGATTTGAAAATAATATAAAATATTTAGTTAAGGGCTGTTTTGATATTTTAGATAGTTTTGGGGAGAAAGTGAGATAAGATAAGTAATTAAGAGGAGATATAAAAGGCTAGACCTAGTTTTAAAAAACATTTGTTGTACGTACGTTTTTGGAGAAAAGGGAGAAAAAGCCAAGTCTAGAGGAACCTAAGAAGTGTGCTGCAATTTTCTTCATACAAGGTAAGGGTGAGACTAATAATTCAATAATGTTAATTGCTGTAATTCTGATGATTAGTTGACAAAGTTAGGATTGATTTAGAAAAGTTTTGGAATTAGGTCAAAACCCTAAAATTTGATGATCAAACGGTAAAACTTGTTTAGATTGATGAAAGAACCGTCCTTTAACCTTAGAATATGTTTAGGATGAATTCTGGGATCAAAACCAAGCTTTGAACCATGTTCTATGATGGATTTTTGAGAAAAACCCTAGTCTACCCGAGCTTCTGTTCATCGCTCGCCTTGGCGAGGGATGATCCTCGCCTTGCGAGTGATGAACTTCATCGCTCGCCACGCGAGCCCTTCCTTTTCGCCTCGCGAGTTGTTTGGTTCAACTCGCGATGGCGAGCAATCCCCTTCGCCTCGCGAGTTGTGTGACGCAGCTCGCCACTGCGAGCCACCTTACTCGCCATAGCGAGTTAAGGTAAAGTGCATGTTAGATTTCGTGTTTCGACCTTTTTAGTTGAATCTTGTATGCCTTTGAGTACCTGAACATACCTAGTATTGATTAGGAATGAATGTAGGATCAGAGGGAACCCAGAACAACCTTAGTTGGGAGTTGAGTGGTACTCGCCATGGCGAGTAAGGACTCTCGCCTTGCGAGTACAACCAGAATGAAATTGTTATGTGTTTTGTGCGATCTGTGTCGCACTTGTTGATCAAGAGTGAACCCCTAACTGGTAATGAGACCTAGTGATGTCGTTTAATGCAGTCTGTAGAGTTGTTTAAGTCATATTGATATTAATTGAATATGAACTATTGTATTGTATATTCATGCAAGATAAGAAGATGTGATAATGATACAAATTATGTGCTTTTGATATAATGATATCATCTTGTTATGTGACCTGTTTATGCTGCTTCCGTTATTTAACTAAGTGCATAAGTATATGATGAAGTTTAGCTCCAAATTATTGGATGCATGTTGATAAGTTGATTACGGTGTTTTGTTCATATGTGTCCATGCATAGCATCTCATTGAGCTTAGTCCTCACCACGAATATTAGGAGCTTTGTCCTCCGCACGTTTTATAGGAGCTTTGTCCTCCGCACGATTAAAGTATATTAATACTTATAATGACGATTGGTACCACATGCATATAGGGAGTCTAAGAGCATTGTCACATTGTCATGATTAAGATGCCTTGTTGATAATGATTGAATATGTGATTACGTGATAAGTGATTATTGATTATGTTATGTTGTTCATAATGATTGGATATATGATTACGTGATAACTGTTTAGCATTTATGCAAAGTTAATAATGGAATGATTATGATGTTAATTTATGATTCACAATTACATTGATTAATGTTATTTTATTATGAAATCTCACCCCTTCTGCTTGAAAATGTTGCCCTTCGTATGGGTAACTTGCAGGTGATCGTGCTTATTGTGCAGTTGCCGTCGTGAGTGGCCTTGCCTTCACTGTGTCGTCTAGGTCGCTCTGATACGTAACGGGATGGGGTCATATGTTATAACATGCTTCATTCTTTTACGTGAATAATATGTTATTTTCATTATTTATGGATTACGTTTCTATGTGATATCCCGTTTATGGTTTTTACTCTGATAATTGTTAAGAAAATTTGTATATTGGGAAAACGGGGTGTTACAGTAGCCACCTCTCTTACTCAGAAACTTCTTGTTCTTCTTTGCCAGATACTCAAGCTTGTTGGAGAGCATTGCCATCTTCTTAGTAGGATCTTCATCTGAATCTCCATCAGGTGAATCTTCTTCAGATTCAACATTAAGAGCTTTTGAAGACTTCCCTTTAGATGGTAGAGCAATTGATTTACTCTTCTTAGCAGAATCATGTTCATTTAGACTTATCTCATGAACTTTGAGAGAGCTGACAAGATCTTCAACACTTAAAGTGTTCAAATCTTTAGCTTCCTCAATAGCAGTAACCTTAGGTCTCCATCTAGCAGGTAAGCTTCTTAGTATCTTGCTCACATGATCAGAAGCTACATAGCTTTTCTTAAGTATTTGAAGTCCAGAAACTAGAGTATGAAATCTTGAGTACATTTCCTCAATACTTCCATCATCTTTCATTTTGAACAACTCACACTGATGAACAAGCATAAGAGCTTTTGCTTCTTTGACTTTCTTGCTACCTTCATAGTTTGCACAGATAGAAGCAAACATTTCCTTAGCATTAGATTTGTCACTCATCTTCATATACTCTGCTTTAGGTATAGCTTTGACAAGTGATCCTCTGATCGTGTGATGCTTCATGTAGAGTTTCTTCTAAGCAGGGAAATGGAAGTTTGGATAAAAAAAAAATTTATCTAGAGTGGTGACATAAGTAAAAGAAAGCTGGTGACGGTAACATGGAAGAAAGTGTGTGTTGATGCCGAAGAAGGAGGCGTTGGGATTGAGATCTCTGATATGTGTAAATCAAGCTACTAATTTGAAGCTTTGTTGGGAGTTAAATCACTCTGAAGAGCAATGGGAAAGCATCTTAAGACGTAGAGCTATTAGAGTTAATAATTGTATTCATTATCATATATCCTCTTCAATTTCGAGCGGGGTCAAAAGTGAATTTAGCATAGTCAAAGAGAACACTTGCTGGATCATTGGAAATGGCAAGAGAATAAACTTATGGCTGGAGAATTGGGGTGAGGAACCTTTAATCCAATCTCTGCAGATTCTTCCTTCACAAATACATCACTATCCCAAAATGCTGAGTGATTATTTCAGTAATTATCAATGGACTTTCCCTGCGGATTTGATTCAGGAGTATCCTATTTTGAGGAATCTTGCAGCTCAAGTAACACTTCCCACTCAACACTACTAGAAAACTCGGATTTAGCGACGGCAGTTTTCCATCGCAAACGATTTAAAATTCCGTAGCTAACGACTTTGTGACGGGATTTGCGACGCTTCAGAAATTCGTCATAATAATGGGGGTCAGAAAAATTGACCGACGGAATATCAACTCCGTCACTCATTGCGGCGGCTCAGATACGGCCGCAAACAACAAAATTCCGTCGCTAAGCTTCCCAGATTATGGATAAATGTCACCCAGTTTTCCGTCAGAAAGTACCGACGTTAAAAGTATCCGTCACAAATTACTGAGGGAAAAAAACGTTGGAAATAACTGAGAAAAATCCCGTCGCAAAATATCTGGGAATTTGAATAGCGTCTTTATGGTATCTGACGCAATACTGCAAGATAAAAATTTTGTGACTTTCATATTTCCGTCACTAATAAGTTTTTTTTTTTTTCCTTAAAATTAGTTTAGGAAATTTCTCAAAACACTTTTGGAATATACAACAAGGTGATGAAAAATCACAAGATAAAATACATTAATATGATAAAATACGATAAAAATCACATTAATATTTGATGAAAAACCTTTTTGATTGCGTTCACAAGAATCACTACTTATCTTTTGCATCAAAATATATTGAAATAATTACTTAATAGTATTAGAACATTTACTTCAAACTAAAAGTTATAATCAAATTTTCAAAATAATATGATAAATAATCAAGTAGGTGGACACAGATGTTAGTCCTAACTCGAACGATGAGGTCGATAAGGAGGTAGATGCAAATGGCCTTGTGTAAAAGACTCCATGAATTTCTGGAACCACTCTCGGAGCAATCGCAAATCCTCCTATGACTGTTGTGACTGCTCTCGAGCTAAACGTGAATCCTCCTGTGACTGCTCTCGAGCTAAACGTGAATCCTCCTCTGACTGCTCTCCAGCTAAACGTGAATCCTCCTCCTGTGACTGTTGTGACTGCTTTAAAAAGAGATTTTTTTCTTCAAAAATGGATACGAAACAAGGAGTTCAGTGAATAGGTAACAAGTTAAATTTACAGATTTCACTAAAATAAATAAACAAAGCACTAATCACTATTGATCTCAGAAACTTACCCAGCGCCACGATTCAGCAAGGCAGGACCTCCACCTCGACCGCCTCTAGGCCTGGAACATCCCAAACCAAAAAGTAAATAAGTGATTGAAGATTTCAACAGAATTTGAACCATTGGAGGAAAAAAATATCTGACACTTGCTGCCAATTTTGATCTAGTAGTTTAGATATGAACATCAATTTTCACCATTCACAAATAAATATGTACTCCATACAGGGTGAAACTAAGTGTCCATATAGACATTCCCTCAAACATGTTATGTTCTTACCTGAGTTTTGGGATACCACATGAATATGAATAAGGCAAGCTTCAATTCTCCATACATGGGCAACCTTCATAAAGTTTCGGCATTAATTTTTTGTACAAATCTTATTGATCAAAATTGAACAATATACAAATGACTAAAAACTCAAGGACTCACCACCCAATAACTACATTAGAAAACTTTTCTAGTACTGTGAGAAAAGCTGCAATGATCCTGCAAATTAAGGATGAACAAACACATAAATCAAACAATGATTATTAACTCCATTCGCACATGCCAGACAACATTATCATAGCATATAATTATGTATGCTGCAATTGAAGTGCTTAAAATGAATGCTACTACCAAACATGCTTCTGATAAAATCACAAGTCACACAATTAGATGCCACATTCACATTTACATAAGACTAAGAGTGCAGGAGGTCACAAGAGAGCAGTCATGGTTTATCAGATCTCATATCAGATAGAGACAATGAAACACAAACAACAAAGAATGATAAAAAGGGGAAGATAAAGAAAGAAAAGCTTGAACACAAGAAAATCACAGACAGTTCATCACAAGAAAATACCAACCTGTAACTTTTCAGTGACCTTTTCACAGTCCATTCGTGAAAGACAATAGATGATGCCACATTCATCAAATTGATTTTCCCTGATAAAGCAACTCACGACCATGTAAACTCTCCAATTGATGAGAAATTCGAGCAGGGGTGAGCAGAGACCCTAATGACCAGACGCTTTCATGCTTTCGGTAGCTCTGGTCGTTATTGAGGATGGGAGACAAGGCTGCCAGAGCAATCAAAATGTAACATAAATCATCAATTGGATCAGAGCCACAAAAGCTATGACTTTCAGTCCAATATTTTATATTTTAAGGGATAAGGTAAGGTAAGGTCACTATCATTATTCATTAGTATCAAGTAAGCTTTGAAGGGTTGTTCTTCCTTATTAATCATATAAACATTGGAACGTATGAAAGAAAGCCATGACAGTTGTTTAGGAATTAGTAGATTGAAGCAATGAGAAAAGATAAAAAGGTTTAGCAAAGAAATAAACCCCACAAAACACAACAACATTTGGATTAGTCTAGAAAGTTAAACAACTTTACTAGACAAAAAGAAACCATTATGTCTAAAAAGCAACCAAGTAAACAACAAAAAAATATGAAAATGTCGGTGAAACAATTATTTTTCAAAGGAATCAAACAATGAAATATGGTAATTTCTTCACGCTATGACTATAAAATGCTAGAAATTAATACACAAATTGCATGCTAACCTGGTAAGGCAATAAAAGCATCGGAATGCCTAGCCGTCTCAGCATTCCTTTTATGCATATCAGCAACAACCTTAACTTCACCTACTGTACAGTACACAACAATAGGATAAGAATGATGAAGTAAAAAGATCAGTCGGTATAAATAGGAATTCACATAACTTTCAGACAAAACCAGTAATACAAGTCTGCCTCAATTTCATGGAGCATTGGCAAGGTTACCTTACAATATTTAGACTCTCTCTCAGCAGTGGCGGAGCCAGACCTAAAATTTTGGGGTGGCAGCTATAAAAATAAGGCTTAATTGCACTTTTGGACCCTTATCTTTCCAAAAGTTGCGGTTATGGACCCCTAACTAATTTAAATACAAAACAGCCCCCTATGTTTTGATTCTTTGGCAGTTTTGACCGAGTCAACAATGGACTGGGGGTCCAAAACTGCCAAAGAATCAAAACATAGGGGGTTGTTTTGTATTTAAATTAGTTAGGGGTCCATAACCGCAACTTTTGGAAAGATAGGGGTCCAAAAGTGCAATTAAGCCTAAAAATAAACTAAAATATATAAATCATATAATATACAATACGACCCATTTCGGTGTCGTTCATAAAAATAGATGTCGTGCCGATTCAGGATGACCACAACCAGCAACATACGAGGACATGTCAGGCAACAGCACCCGTCTAGCAATCAAATTTGTCCTTGTTGGTAAACGATCACGGATGAGCCTCAACGCAAAAATGGAAACCTTCAAGGGAACCTGTTTGTGCCACACCAAATCCATAGCATAGTCGGCGGCCTGAGGTACCTGAGAGATTAACAAACTATATGCACCTCGAACTGTGTATCCACCAGACGGACATAGACTTATTCTCTGTAAACTCAAACAACCGCCTAAACCGCACACAAAGAGGAGCCTCCCCTATCCACCTATCAGACCAAAACGAAGTGTCAACCCCATCACCAACTCTCCTCAACACCTGATCCTCATACCACCCGCTACCACTAAAAATATTTCTAACTAAATCCTTTTTTTTTATTTTAATATTATGCTGAATTTCTAATAAATAATTTAATGTGTAACTTTTCTAAAATTTGAGACTTAGAGGCTATTTAATTATAAATTATATTAAAATTCAATGACCTTAAGTTGATAAATAAGTTAATTTAATTGAATTCCTAAATAATATATCTTTTTTTTTATTGGGGTATTACAACTAGTTTCATAAATTTAATTTTTTTTAATTATTATTAATTTTTGATTTTACAAGTTAAACAGTGCGTTTCAATAACTCTCATTTTTGTATTTTTCACATTCACCATCACAATCTAATTCAGATAAAAAAAAGTACAAAGCATGATACTTGTACAATAATAATAAAGTGATATTGAAACATAAATTCACGAGTAAATTCACATTCAGTCCTTTAGAGCATCCATAATGGTTGTTCCTTAATAGGGACTCCTTAAATGGACCCCACGTTACACGTCACTTATTTATAATATACTAATAAAAGTACCTGTTAAGGACTCAATGACAATACACTAATAATGACTCAAATGAAAAGTATATAAATATGCCCCACTAACTTTGCATCATTAAACAAAAATAATTTATCAATTAAATTATAAATTACCTCATAATATTTAATTACAATCCTTAAAAAAAATTATAAAATATTTATTTATTCGTAGAGAACTTAAATTTCTACCACATTTGATAATAATTTGAAAATGGAAAAATTAACATTTTTTTTTTTACAAGAAAAGAGGTGCAACACAAGGACTTTTCAGGAGGTCACCCATCCTAGTACTACTCTCGCCCAAGCACACATTAGTGCTGGTATGATCGCACCTTCCAACTATTCTTATTTGTTTTTTCTTTTATTTTAATTTTTTTTTATAATAGTGGGTGTAACATATATAATTTTATTTTTAAGGGTTTTTTATATACACATTTTTGAAGTTTTTTTTTTTGTCGAACATTTTTGAAGTTTTAATCCCCTATTTTAAAAACCAACTTTTTGATCCCTATATTAAGGAAGTCAACAATTTTTTTTGATCCCCCACAAATTTTGATGATGTCACATCCTCGTTAATGACATGGTGCTGACCGTGTATTAATGAGGTATAAAAAATATTTTCCATGTCATTATTATTGATTAATATTATGATTTATTTTATTTTTATATTATAAATTAATTAAAATAATTGCCTCCATCTTTACCATCAACATTCAACACTAACACAAGATTAATCACAATCCATCATCAGCACTCTTAAAACTCAACCCCCAAATGTGCATGTGGTTGTTGGTTGTTGAAGATGAAGATTTGTTGAAGAAATTTTTATAATGAATACTAATATTGTAATATATAAGTAAAATAAAAATATATTTTTCAAATCATTATGCCAAGTCAGCGTCACATCAATGAAGTTATTGGAGGACTAAAAATATCCGTTGACTTTCTTAATAGAGGATCAAAATGTTGGTTTTTAAAATAAGGGTATTAAAACTTCAAAAATATGTAAATAGGAAGACAAAAAAATACATTTAAGCCAGATTTAGATTTGAATAAAAAATAAGTAAAAATGAAGGAAAAAAATGCAAATTAGTGGGGTCATGTATTTGTTAGTGGAAGAAAAGGAAAGATTTTCAAAAAAGAGAAATCTAAAATAATTTAGTACTAATAAAAACCAATTAAAAAAAACTTAAAGTAACTTAGTACTAATAAAAAACAATTAAAAGAAGTAACAAATGAGTCACCATGGCCTGGTGGTAATTTTCCTTAATTGCAATTCCAAGGTCGCGGGTTCAAGTCTCATCTCACATCTCACACATAAACGCGAAATTCTCTTTGAGACGGAATGCAAGGACGTCGCAAACCATTTGGGGAATCTGCGACGGAATATGTAACGGAATAGTTATCGATGGAATAAAACCCTCGCTAAATCCCTCACAAAACTACGTAATGTCACATTTCTGAAGGAATTTATGACGGACATGTAGCGACGAGACAATCCCTCGCACAATCCGTCGATAATGACATCAAAAGAGGACCCCTCACAAAATCCGTCCCAGATTGCGACGGATATTAAACCTTCATAAATTTCCGTCGCTAAAACCGAATTTTCTAGTAGTGCAAATTAACATTGATAAACTTGTCTGGAAGCATGTTGGAAACGGTATACTCACTTTAAAAGAAGCCTACAACTTTAAGAAGCATTGTTTTCCTAAGGTTTCTTGGGCTAAGTTTATCTGGTCCAAGGACATCCCCCCATCAAAATCCCTGCTTGCTTGGAGGTTAATGTTAAACAAACTTCCAACGGATGATAATCTTCAATCCAAAGGCTGTCTTCTCCCCTCCATCTGCTCTCTTTGCTACAAGAATGCAGAAACTTCCAATCATTTATTCCTTGAATGTTCATACACAACACAGTTATGGAATCGGCTTGCATCCACTATCAACAGAAGCTGCAAATTCCAGACAATAGAAGAAATTCGGTCCATTTGTAATGGTTCCAGGAATCCTCAGTGTAAGCTTATTATCACTACTTCCTTGATAAATATTTTAAATGCTGTCTGGTATGCCAGAAACCAATTGCATTTTTCAAACAAAAAAATACATTGGAAAAGTTCTTTATTTGTAGTCATTGCTGGCACTAGTTTAACCGGCAACCTGACTAGTTCAGTGGCTTCAGCATCCATCTCTAATTTCATTATCTTAAAGAAGTTCAATGTCAATCTTCACCCCCCCAAATTCCCCAAAGATAATTGAAGTTATTTGGAAGCCTCCCATACCTTGGTGGGTTAAATGTAACATTTACGGTTCTGCAACTCCTCAAGCTTCTGCTTGAGGTGGAATATTCAGAGACTATGAATCAAATTTGCTGCTTTGCTTTGCTGAGCATACAGGGTTAAACATTGCTTTTCATGCTAAATTGTTAGGTGCAATGCGAGCCATAGAATTAGCAAAACAATTTCATTAGAAAAAACTCTGGCTTGAAAGTGATTCTGCTTTGGTAATCAACGCCATTAAGAATAATGCTTTGGTTCCTTGGTGTTTGAGGAACAGATGGGAGAATTGTATCCAGACTACAAAATCTAAGAATTTTTTTGCCACTCATGTTTATAGAGAGGGCAATACTTGTGCTGATACCTTAGCTAATGTAGGTCTTTCTATTAATCATCTCATGATTTGGATGCAAGTGCCTGATTGTATAAGAGAGTTTTATGGTAAAAACAAATTAGGGTTTCCTAATTATCGGTTTGTAAATTTTTCAGGAGGTATTGGTTCTTGTTCCCCTCCTTTTTGTTTTTGCTTCTCTTTATATAATATATTTTGGTAGCCTAGCCCTTTGCTAGCTACCTTTTTGGTTAAAAAAAAAGTCATAAACTTAATTTTAGAAGATGTAAATTACATATATATAGTTCATTTTTCGTAGATTAAAAAAAATGATTTTGACATTCTATAATTTAGAGATTATTTTTTAGAGACTTTATGAAAAAGAAAAATCAATTTTGTTGTTAAATGTAATAACAATCACTTCTTTGAAAAAATAATTTAACATTTTTGGATACAACTATATAAAAGAATTTTTTTATTACAAAATTATTTTCATCTTTTGATATTTATTTTGTCTCGCCTTTAAAAAAATATATGTTTTGAAAAATTACTTTTAATATCTTTTCATTTGAAACTGATTTTGGATTTTTCTTTTATAGAGATCTTTGCTTTAAAAAAAAAAAAACTATAACAAACATATACAATGATTTTTTTTTTTTTTTTGTTTAAGTTATAACAAACTGCCTCATAAACCTTGTTTTTTACCGATTAGAATAAATATGATTTTGACATCCAACAGTTTAGAGATTTGCTTTTAGATTTTTTGCTGAGGTGTCAACTAACGTTTAGAAAATTATGAACGGTGTTTTTTTATGAAATTTTAATTTTGATTAAAAGTAAAAATATAAATGTTTGTTTTTAAAGTTATAACAAATCAAACGAACCATTACAACAACAATATAACAAAAAAATATTTTTTTAATGACACCAACAACAATCTTTATTATATAAAAAGTTGTTTAAGGGTATAATTGAGATAATAATAAATTAAGTATAAATATATTCATCTAGTTTATTACAATTTTTAAATGATAAAGGACAAAAACATATATATATATGGAGAAAACTTAGATATGTCCTGTAGGTGATGTTCTCCAATCGACACATGACAGGTCAATTATTTTGTCCATGTCACCATATTAACACTAAACGTCAATTATTCAGTTTTTAATATTTAAATTTATTCTTATCTATTTGTTACATGTGTTATTTGTATTCAAAATTGAGGGTATTTTTGAAAAGTAAAATCGAGTCCAAAAGAACTGAAAGGGATAGTTTTTTGTATATATAGTATAGATATAAAGTAAATAGTCAATTTCCCTCCTGAAATTGTAGATTTCGTCAATTACCCCCTTGAAATTACCAAAACTTCAATTACCCCATGAAATTGCATAACGTTAATCAGTTTACCCCCTCTGTCAAATTTTTCTGTTAACTGTTTACGGTTAATATCAAATAGCCCCTTGAAATTTTGCACTTATGTGCAAAATGCCCCCTAAACTTGAAAATTTATATTTTTTTTATGCTTGACTCAAAAGATATTAAAGGCAAACAAATTAACAATTATTGATCATATAAATATGTATGGAATGTATGTTTATGCAGCTATTGGTCATATAAATCTTTATGGAAGATATGTTACTCTCATGTGTCTTAAACATATACATATATAGAAGACTTTTTTTTTACACAAAGTACACAAGTCTTTGATAATTGTGTGCCCATAGGTTAATATCTGCAGAAGGAAGAAGAAACATGGTTTGTTGATAAATATGAAATATGAATGAAAAGGCTGCACATGACAAAACCATGATTTCTTTGGCATATATTCATTCATTTTCTTGTAAATAGAATTTTTATGACAATAGGTACAATATACTACTTGAAGAACTAAATGTATGATTTTTGGTAAGAAAAAAAATCTAAATTTTTAAGTTTAGGGGGCATTTTGCATATAAGTGCAAAATTTCAGGGGGGTATTTGATCATAACCGTAAACAGTTAACATAAAAATTTGACAGAGGGGTAAATTGATTAACGTTATGCAATTTCATGGGGGTAATTGAAGTTTTGTTAATTTCGGGGGGATAATTGACGAAACTTACAATTTTAGGGGGGAAATTGAGTATTTATTCTATAGATATATGTACTATTGATTGATATTGATTTTATGTTCATTTGATTTTTTTTTTTTCTCTATCAATATGGTCTGGGATGGTGCTCAAGTACAAAGCATAACAAACTTTTGTCTTCAATAAATTTACCTTATTTAAAAGACACTAGCAGGACTCTAAGAGCACTCACATCTATACAATCCCTCATTGAATACATTATATTATTTTACATTTTTCAATTGTTTAAACCACTAAACTACATTTTCTAAATATTCATACCACTTATTCAAAACTCTAAATTGAGTCCCTTTTAATCATATAATACACCTCAAATTTATATTTTAAAATCATATTCTAATTTAATATTAGTTTTTACATCAAAAAAGTAGGAAAGAGATGGTGGCAAATTGGCAATGCAGTACCACCCCATTGGATAAAGTGAAATATACGACACATTGTTGTACATATCTACAAACATCAGCAAAGACACTCTTAAAATGAACTGATATTTATGTTTTAAGGGTGTGTTTGAATTGAGGGTTTAAGAGAGGAAGAGAGGAGAGAATTTAGCTTTCATTTTTAAATTACGGACATTACAAAATGTTTTTTTTTTTTAAAGTTAATATATTAACACGATAAACGATCATATAATACTTCAATCACACTTAATTTATTTTAGAAAAACATGTCATATAGTCTGTAATTTAAAAAAGAAAAGTAAAATTTCCTCTCCCTTCCCCTCCTAAACTCTCAATCCAAACACTTTAATCGAAAACTTTCTTGCATTCAAATTAAAAAGTAAACCTTTCTCTCCCTTCCCCTCCTAAACTCTCAATCCAAAAACACCTTAACCGAAAACTTTCTTGCGTTCAAATTAATATGTATACCACTCATATCATGAATGTTATATATATTATGCGACAATTAATTTTCGAGTAGTACTTACTATTGTTTCACATGGTACATTTGGGGCATTAAGCTGTGACAAATTTTCAAATTCATTAATTTAGAATAATTATGGTCAATGAAAGTGTGGAGAAAATAAAAAGGAAAACTGGGTATCTCAGTCAAATTTATGTATGAACCAGAAATTGCTAGAGCATCTTGGATAGTCTATAAAGTATAAGTTCAATCATGAAACTTAAATTAATAAAAGAGATGACAACTACTGTAATTATCTTTGTATCCACATATTGATAATTAATACTCTAGTTTAGTAATTTCAACCTGGGACCCACAATTATTTGAAGAAAAAAAATGAAAAATAAAAAGGAGGACTGGGTATCTCTGGCAAAAGGGATATACAAATCAAAGAGAGAAGGTTCAAAGTCTTCTTTGATTTTTCAAAAGTCTTGTTTGGATCTATTTCCTTTTTCTTTAAGCTAATATTATTTTTTTTCCTACCAAACTTAGTTTTGTCAGCTTCCCCTATTTTTTCCAAACCATCTTCTTTTTTTATGTTTTTCCATTAGCATATAATCACACTAGAATCTCCAATGACATTAAGCTATCAACAACTTCTTACTTCTTTATTCAAGATGACCATTCTTACTTCACAAATGACACTTTTTTTGTTTATGCTTTTATCTATAACTACATTCCACAAAACCATGTGCAGCAACCACACCGTGGTTCAATGCAATGAGAAAGATCGTGAGATATTGTTAAACTTCAAACAAGGCATCCATGATACTTTTGGTCGGATATCAATATGGTCCGAAAAAGATTGTTGTGCTTGGGAAGGAGTCCACTGCGACAACACTACTGAAAGAGTTACAAAACTTGATCTCCACTTGAAAGATTTGAAAGGTGAGATGAGTCTTTGTATTCTCGAACTGGAGTTTCTCAGTTACTTAGATTTGAGTATGAATCATTTTGATGTGATAAGTATTCCAGTCACTCAACACAACATCACACATTCATCTAGCCTTTTCTACCTTGACTTATCCTTCAACGAAGGTCCTAATCTGCACATGGATAATCTTGATTGGCTTTCTCCACATTCTTCCTTGAAATATCTCATCCTTAGTGGAATTGATCTTCACAAGGAATCCAATTGGCTTCAAGTAGTGAGTACACTTCCCTCACTATTAGAACTACAATTGACTGATTGCAAACTGAACAACTTCATGTTCAACTCATCTTTTGAGTATTTGAATTTGTCTTCAATTGTAATTCTTAATCTTTCTTTAAACAACTTCACCTCTCATTTGCCAAATGGGTTTTTTAATCTCACAAAAAATCTCACCTATCTTTACCTTCATGAAAGCAATATACATGGTGAGATACCTTCAAGCTTGCTAAACCTTCAAATTTTAAGACACCTTGATCTCTCTAAAAACAACCTACAAGGATCAATTCCAGATAGAATAGGGCAACTACCAAATATTCAACACCTTGATCTTTCAATGAACATGTTAAGCGGTTTCATTCCTTCAACTCTAGGAAACCTCTCATCCTTAATTTCCTTATCCATTGGCTCTAATAATTTCTCTGCTGAAATTTCAAATTTAACTTTTTCCAAACACTCTAGTTTAGTTTCACTAGACATGAGTAATTCAAATGTTGCATTCCAATTTGATTTGGATTGGGTTCCTCCTTTTCAACTCTCTCACCTATCATTGAGTAATACAAATCAAGGCCCAAACTTTCCATCTTGGATATATACACAAAAGTCACTGCAAGATCTCGACTTATCGAGCTCAGGAATTTCGTTTGTGGATAGAAATAAGTTCTCGAGCCTTGTAGAAAGAATACCCAATGAACTTATTTTGACAAACAATTCGATTGCTGAAGACATATCTAACCTAACACTAAATTGTTTGTTTTTAAGGTTGGATCACAACAATTTCACAGGAGGACTCCCAAACATATCACCAATGACCACTCATGTTGATGTGTCATTCAACTCCTTCTCAGGAGAAATTCCACATAGTTGGAAGAACTTGACAGATTTACAATACATTATCTTGTGTAGAAATAGGCTGTCTGGTGAAGTTCTAGTGCACCTCGCTAATTTGAAAGATTTACGATACATGTTCTTGGGAGAAAATGAATTTTATGGAACTATACCAACCATGATGTCACAATACTTACAAGTGGTTATATTGAGATCTAACCAATTTGAAGGGAATATTCCACCACAATTATTCAATCTCACTTCTTTGTTTCATTTGGACCTTGCACACAACAAATTTTCAGGATCTTTGCCGAACAGCGTCTACAACTTGACTCAAATGAATACTAATCATGTGTATGTATGGAGGCCTGTCACATTTAATTTATTTACCAAAGGTCAAGAATATGTGTATCAAGTCCGTCCGGAGAGACGAACTATTGACCTTTCAGCCAATAGCTTGTCCGGAGAAGTGCCATTGGAATTGTTTCGGCTTGTTCAAGTTCAAACGTTAAACTTATCTCACAATAATTTGATTGGAACAATACCAAAAGATATTGGACGCATGAAGAATATGGAATCTCTTGACCTCTCTAGTAATAAGTTTTATGGTGAAATTCCGCAGAGCATGTCTCTCTTAACATTTTTGGGTTATTTGAATTTATCTTACAACAATTTTGACGGAAAAATTCCAACAGGAACTCAACTTCAAAGTTTTAATGAATCGAGCTACATTGGAAATCCTAAACTATGCGGAGCTCCTGTAACCAATTGTACCACAGAAGAAGAAAATCCTAACACTGAAAAGCCTTTTACACAGATTGAAGACGAGGACTCTATAAGAGAATCAATGTATCTTGGCATGGGAATTGGATTTGCAGTAGGTTTTTGGGGGATTTCTGGTTCTTTGTTTCTTATTAGAAAATGGAGGCATGCATACTTTCGGTTTATTGATGGAGTAGGTGACAAGCTCTATGTTACTTTGATCCCAAAGTTAAACAACTTTGGAAAAAATTGAGCTCCGGCTAGTTAAGGTTAGTGTAACCTACTTCACAGTTTTTTTGTTTTGGTGGTCAGGGTTTGAACCTTGGACCGCATATATTATGCATTGTCCATAGTAACTGAGCTACGCTCACGAGGACACTTCACAGTTTTATTGATCACGTTATAAAGTGTTTTGATTTTTTTTTTTTTTTATCCTATTCATGACTTATATCTATTTAGTTTGCTTCATATTTTATTAGGTGATTATACTTGTGGCAGACTCTTCACTGTTTTGCTAATCATGGATATAGCTTTCTAAACCGAGCCATTATTGTGACGTTTCTGAGACTGTACCACTGATTCTGCTGAATTCATCATCTTTCACTAGTTGTAATTTTTTTGTTCATTGAATATTTTTTATATAAGTCGAGGAATGGTTGCATTCATGTGTAAACTATCTCTCTTCTTTTTATTAGTTTATGTATATGGTGGCAGAATAATAGTTTGTGTAGGAACGTTGTTGACTTGTTACTTACAACTCTAAATTATGTGAAGGTGTCATATGTAAATTGATTTTCATCACAAAACAAAAATGTACTATTAAAATTCTAAAATAAACAATATTAATTGCCAAGTTTTTCTGGATTGTCTCTCAATTATGGTACCCACAACAATAACATACAAACAAAAAAGTATCAAAGATCGTAATCAGAAAGTGATTTATCAAAGACAGTACTTTTGTGTTGCCACCCTATTTTTGAAGAAGATGAAAGTAAGAAAGAAAACCCGTGATTGAGCAAATAAATCAACATACAGCTCCTTGAGAAAAAAAAAACAACACAGGCCTAGTCTTATTTTTCAACTTGGTAAAATTAAAATGATTGTTTATTGTGAATGGAAAACTATAAAGCAGGAATACTTCAAAATAGCTACCGTATCGAATCCCATACGTCTCGGTATGCTGATACGCTCCGATACTTCGTTGATACGTATAGATAGAGTATCTGATTTATTTATTTATTTTTAAAAAATAGAATAATTCCGATACATCATCGACACGCGGCGATACACTGCCGATACGCCTCGAATGCCACTAGCTAGTTTCCAATAAAAACTTTCTCCTCTTTAATTACCCCTCTCTCCTTTAGTAACCTCTTCTCTCTTCGTTAATAAACACAATATATTTTTCTATGATTCCATACGTTTTTCTTTTCTTTAATTGATAGTTGATACATTTAACTGGTTTTTCATTCAATTTTACATTAACCTTTGATTGCAGTTTCCATTTTTTTTTAAAGGATACAGTTTCCATTTTATATTTACTATAAATGTTTAAGATCTGTGTTATTTTTTCTTCTTCTAGGTTTTAACGTAAATATTTTTTTATAAATGCACATTCAACTTCTGTCAAAAAAAAAAATGTTCAGTCTTTTTATTTTAACTTTCTTAAATTACAATAATTAATATATTTTTTTTTGAAACAACAAATTTTATTAAACAACCAGATAACTGCTCAAGATGAACAGAGACTGGTGAAACCGAGAGTACAAACAAAAGACGCCGTATATAGGCGGAACACCTGAAAATAAACACCCTAAAAACATTCATGAGGATACGTCACCACCTAAAACAGACTCCTTCAAGAAAAACAATGTCATACCCCAATTTTTGACCTAAGGCCCCACTGACACATGTCACTTGACTCTGATCGATCTCTGATTTTTCAGTAAAAATTCGGCATGGAGGTATTTTAAAATACCTCATTTTTGATTCCGAGTCGGCCCCTCTTTTCTCTCTTTATTTTCTTTTTATTATCTAATTTCCATCTTTTATTAATTTTAATTTTAAGTTTAGTTACTATTTTTATATTTAATAATTTTTATTTTCCATCTTTTAATTTTATTTTTCTTTACATAATTTAGTTTAATTTGTTTTTATTTTATTTCGTATTAGATTTATTTTATTTTTATTTTATTTATTTTTAATTAATTAGTGTCCAAAACAAACAAAGTGTCAATAGGTCCAAAAATAAAATGTACAAGGTCTAAAAAAAAAAAATCAAATCAAGTGTCAAACTTTAGCATTCCTTTTTCAAAATTCACCATAATTGTCCATCATTTTCATTAAACCAATTTTCCATTTTTCATCAACCTCCTCACCTATAAATAGAGCTCTCATTCCACACAATTTCACACATCAAAAGTTCTCTTGAGTTGTCAAAGAACTTTTCTCTCTTCTCCCTCTTTAGCTTGTGTTGACGAGCTATTCTTTTCTTCTCCCTCTTTTTTCTGTCCCTTCGGAATAAGTCCCTTCGGAATTTTGTCCCTTGGGTAATTTTCGTCCCTTCGGTTGTCCATTTCTTTTATTTTCTTGCATTTTATTTCTGTTTAGCATTTTTGCATTTTTTTTATTTTTATTTAGCATTTTAATTATTGTTATTTATTTTCCAGCAATTAGAATGTATTTAGGTCCAATGTAAATATAAATGAGAAAAGTGTGTGGGTGTGTGTGTCCTTTTATTTCTTTACCGCCTTATATATATCCAAAAATGCAAAAAAATTAGATTAGGGATTTTGTGGTGATCCAACGTCACGACAAAAATTCACGCGCTTTTATTTTTATTGCTCCGTTAGTATAATTTTTATTTAATATTCCAAAAAAAACAACAAAAAACATGCAAATAATCAAAATCACAAAAATAATTTCATAATAAACCTTGATCCAAATCAAGTGACCGCATTTTTATTTTCTTTTCTTAATCAAACTTCAATTAATTTAACTTTACTTTAAGTCTCTTTTTTTCAATATTAAAAAGCACAAACAAATACTCATTTGCCACTTGGCTTTTCTCTTTAAAACTTTTTTCAAAAACTTATAAAAAACACAAAACCAATTAAACGTCAATTTCTACCCCGAACTACGAGGTTTTGATCCCTCATGGGTACGTAGGCAGAGGACCATGTCCTTCCAAATCATAAAAAATGTAGATAAATTAGGTCTCACTTTCTTTTTCTTTTAAATCACTAGTTTTTAATTCCTTCTTTTAAACAAAAAAAAAAAAGCAAGTAAATTATAGCACGAAAAATAAATAAAATCAAGAGGTTCTTGTAGAGTACTACGAATATTTAGGGTGCTAATACCTTCCTCAAATATAACTAACCCCGAACCCAAAATCTTTTCAATGTGGTAGTTTGAACCTTTTTTTCCCCTTTCCTTAAACAAATAAAATTGTTCAGTCGTGGAATAATTAGTGAGTCAAAAGCTAATCAAATAGTCTTGATCTCCGAAAAATGACGCGACAGAAATGGCGACTTCACTGGGGACCCCCTAAGAGGGTTGAGCCTAACTTGGCTTTATTTAATTTTTTGTGCTATAACTTGCTTAAAACAAAAACAAAAAAATAAAGGATGGAAATACTTGTATATATGTTCTCCCTCTTCTTTCTAACGTGAGTGGTGAGATAAGTCCTACACCCGGGCTTGAGTGAAATTTAAGATAGGACGGTGGTATAATCTTAGTTCCATGCCAAGAGTACTCTTGGATATTGGCACATGTGATAACCCCACTCAACAGAGGGATCTTGGAAGTATATGTTGTCAACGTGAGTACTCATGTTTGACATGCTATTTTCAAGGGACCATTGAAGTTGAGGACCTTTAATCACCTTTAACCTATCCTGGCCTTTTAGGACGTAGTGCGGTGGCTAATCGAGAGTACTCTTGATTTAGTTGATACGCGATAATACACCTAAACGAGACTTTCCGACGGATGTTAATTGGAATGGGCGTACTCCCGTCACCCGATAAATGTTCGGAAGTGGTTAAAGACTTTGGGAACTTGGTAGAACCCTTGTTACAAGTGCAATTTGAAACCATAGTCCTTACCAAATGGCGATGTTACCCTTAAGCTCCAACATTGTGGACTTAACCTCACCATGCATTCCATGTTCTTTAGCATAATCATGCATACATGCATTCATTCATAAAACATATCTTTTATATTTATTGATTCCGAAATATACTGAATAACGAATAAGTCCAATATCTCATATTGACTTAGTTCGGCATGGCCATGCAGTTTTACAGTCATATTTCATCAAGAGGCCTAAAGATATATCTCCTGTTAATGAGGAGGAACAAATCCCATCTAGGACACTCATGTCCCTTAGCATGATTCATCAAGTACCCATCAACCAACGTTATAATTATCCTTTTACAGACAACGTTAGAATGACAACAAAGCACTTGAGTCCACATCTAGAGATCACAGTGCTTTCAGGTCTAAGAGCAATATACATTATTATCATTGTGAGAATATCTTATGACAATTTCATAACTTACTATGTAGTATTCTCACGGTGGGTCAATCCAATATAAATATTACTCCTAATATTTATATCTATGTATAGACTTGATATCTCATATCTATGACCCATGAGATGCGGTCATCAGTCTACATACATAATAGTCTCAACACTTTATTATTATCCTTTATTCATATTAAAGCTTTGAATACGGATACATTTAAGAATAGCGTTCTATAAGATAATGTAATCTCATGATTAAGTCACACTTAATATATTATTACACGAACTATCTATTCTAAGGACTTTATTAACATTATATAAATATAATAAAGAGTGTCATATATTATTCAATAATAAAAGTCATGATACATAAGATAGGTTTAACATAAACTATTGGCCTCTAGGGCTTACACCAACACGGCGTGCATGATTAGTTTGATTGCTTTCCTGGTGAGTTTCTTGAGGATAGCGGGAGCTTCCTCTGTTTATCTGTTAGAGTCTTAGATTAGGCTCTAATTAGGTGTCAGTCTTTATGATATTATGGATTTTTTTATGTTATGGAGATTTTGCCCATTTGTCGGGTTTTGGAGATTTTATTTATGGATGTATATTGATCTTATGACATGTATACTTTGGTGATGTATGATTTATATCTGTTGCGTAGTTGTTTGAATATTTATGCATGTTATATTTTTGGAAGACTTTTGGTGACGTGACGTCTATTTCTTGAATAAATGCTTTATTCGCGTGTATTATCGCTTTAATAGAAATAGGGTGTTGCAATAAGATTGCTAGAGTGCTATAGGGATTGTAAGTTGGTTCATTCAATTAATTTTATTGGGTTAATAAAGGTTCTAAAGTGAAGTGAATAATCTCATTCCACCTCCAAAGGTCTTGTGGGTTCTTTCTAAAGTTTTTGTGTTCAAGGGGATCTAATTGCCGGACAGAGCATCGAAGAGTTCGAGTGAAAAACTTCAAGGGTTGCACGGGTAATTGAAGATTCGAAGACATCAAGAAGCACCAATTTTAGAGGGTAGTTGAAGATTATGGAGTGATTGCATAGGAATTGAAGAACTAAGGTAGTTTCAAGGAATTCTTGTAATCACGTTGTATTCAAACATTCTATATTCTATTAGAAGTTCTTAGTGGAGGTGTTTTCCATCAAGAAGAGTGGAGGTAGCTCGAAGCGAGGACGAAATAGTGAACCATTATAAATCTCGGTGTCTTCTCTCTTCTCTATCCTTTTTAATTTTAATTAATTGTGTATTTGAAACTTGATAAATTGATAGTGTAGAAATTAGGTGTGATCTAGGTTTAATCCTTAAAACTTGATTTTTATTTGTCTCACATTACTATAAAATCACACTTAGTTTTGATGCATTGATGATTTATCAAGCCCTTACACAATTGTATTAATTAGTATAGTTGTTTAATTACTGTTTGGTTTGAGATTGTGGTTGTTTTGTAACATGTGTAGATTCTATTAATATTTTATTGTATTAAGACTACTTAGAATCTCTGAATTCAAAGTTAATCTTAGCTTAAACATAATCTTGTTATTTTTTATCATTGTTATTGGACCTTGCATAATCTGATACGTCGTAATTCACCTTTACTAAAAACGCTTTCGCTACAAACTAAATTTAAATTTTAAAATGCAATTCAGCCCCCTATGGTGTGTATTACATTGCCATACCGACCAGCATGGTACCATTAATTGGTTGGCATATGATGATTCAAGTTGATTTTTGAATGCCATTTTTTCTCTTGATTTGGAGAACAAGTCGTATCAAAATCTTTTGCAGCCTAATACATATAAGAATTGTTTTTTCTTGGGAAAGTTGAGGGATTGCTTGTACATCTTTACTAGTAGCAGTAGTGATATGTTTGTGGAGGTTTGGATTATGAATGAATATGAAAATAAAGAGCCTTAGACTAAATTGTACAATATTACTTACATGGGAGATCGAGTTTTCTAAATTGAAACAATGGACTATATTGCCGCCGAGCATCGAAAGTCATGTGGTTCATTAGATCCCACATTGTTGTCTAGAGATGGAGAGGTAAACTAAGGGATGCGTTAAGTTATATTTGAAACATAAAAATTGTATGATTGAATAAGAGGATACCTTAGATATAAAGCTATTGAAACCTATTCCTAACACAACTTTCTCTATCTTGTGATAAAAATTACAAAAACTTCGTGTATAAACTTGATTTAGAATTATGTGGATTAGAGTGATATCGAAACCAAGTACGGTCTTCGTGGTACAATACAATATATTTTTGACAAAGCCGACATAATACTTACTAACGTACGAGCCTAGGTAAGATCCTCTTTATCAACGGGTTTAACTATACAAAAAGAATAACCTAGGCTCTGTTTGGTAAAAACAGCGGATAACTGATGACTGATAGCTTATAGTTGATGACTGATAGCTTATAAGCTTGTCATACCCCAATTTTTGACCTAAGGCTCCACTGACACATGTCACTTGACTCTGATCGATCTCTGATTTTTCAGTAAAAATTCAGCAGAGAGGTATTTTAAAATATCTCATTTTTGGCTCCGAGTCGGGCCATGTTTTATTTTTATTTTCAATATCTAATTTCCATCTTTTATTAATTTTAATTTTAAGTCTAATTACTATTTTTATATTTCATAATTTTTTTTTCCATCTTTTAATTTTTTTTTTCTCTCTTTACATAATTTAGTTTAATTTGTTTTTATTTTATTTCGTATAAGATTTATTTTATTTTTATTTTATTTCTTTTTAATTAATTAGTGTCCAAAAAAAATAAAGTGTCAATAGGTCCAAAAATAAAATGTCCAAGGTCTAAAAAAAAATTCAAATCAAAGTGTCAACTTTAACATTCCTTTTTCAAAATTCACATAATTGTCCATCATTTCCATTAAACCAATTTTCCTTTTTTCATCAAACTCCTCACCTATAAATAGAACCCTCATTCCACACAATTTCACACACCAAAAGTTCTCTTGAGTTGTCAAAGAACTTTTCTCTCTTCTCCCTCTTAGCTTGTGTTGACGAGCTATGGAAATTGTGTAATCAACTTTTCAAAAGTCAAAAAAGTTTTATTTTTAATTTAAATTTTCCTTTTTTGGATTCCTTAACAAGTGCCCCGGGGGCACCGGTTAACAAGACCTTATCTTTTTTTAGCAGGTTTGTATTTTATTTTTTTTGTCAAGTAACCTAGTGGCTAGAGCTCATACAATTAAATTGTGGAGAAGTGGAGTGTACAGGGTTCGAACCCCGACCCCTGCATATAATATGTAATATCGGAATAAGTCCCTTTGGAAAAGTCCCTTCGGAATTTTGTCCCTTCGGTAATTTTTGTCCCTTCGGTTGTCCATTTCTTTTATTTTCTTGCATTTTATTTCTTTTTAGCATTTTAATTATTGTTATTTATTTTCCAGCAATTAGAATGTATTTAGGTCCAATGTAAATATAAATGAGAAAAGTGTGTGAGTGTGTGTGTCCTTTTATTTCTTTACCGCCTTATATATATCCAAAAATGCAAAAAAATTAGATTAGGGATTTTTTGGTGATCCAACGTCACTACAAAAATCCACGCGCTTTTATTTTTATTGCTCCGTTAGTTTAATTTTTATTTAATATTCCAAAAAAACAACAAAAAACATGCAAATAATCAAAATCACAAAAATATTTTCATAAACAAACCTTGATCTTAAATCAAGTGACCGTCTTTTATTTTCTTAATCAAACTTTAACCAATTTAATCATATTTTGAGTCATTTTCTTTTAATATAAAAAAATACAATCAAATTCTTATTTGCCACTTGGCTTTTCATTTTAAAACCTTTTTTTCAAAACAAATAAAAAACACCAAACCAATCAAACGTTGTTTTCTACCCCGAACTACGAGGTTTTGATCCCTCACGGGTACGTAGGCAGAGGACAATCGTCCTTCCAAATCAATAAAATGTAGATAATTAGGTCTTTTATTTTTCCACTTTAATTCCTTCTTTTCAAAAATAATAAGCAAGTTTATAGCACATTAATTAAATAAAATCAAGAGGTTCTCGTAGAGTACTACGAATATTTAGGGTGCTAACACCTTCCCTAAATATAACCAACCCCCGAACCCTAAATCTCTTAATATAGGGTGTTTTGAACTTTTTCCCCTTAAAAAAAATGTGTTCAGTCGTGAAATAAATTATTGAGTCAAAAGCTAATCAAATAGCCTTAATCTCCAAAAATGACGCGACAGAAATGGCGACTTCACTGGGGATGCCCCTAAGAGGGTTGAGCCTAACTTGGCTTTATTTAATTATTTGTGCTATAACTTGCTTAAAACAAAAACAAAAATAAAAGATGGAAATACGTGTATATATGTCATCCCTCTTCTTTCTTCTTTCTAACGTGAGTGGTGAGATAAGTCCTACACCCGGGCTTGAGTGAAATATAAGATAGGACGGGGTACAACCATAGTGCCATACCAGGAGCGGTCCTGTGTTATGTGTGCATGTGGTATAACTCCACTCAATGGAAGTCTCTCAAAGTAATATGATGTCACCATGAGCAGTCATGATTGGCGCTATTATTTTTGAATGACCGTCGAAGTTGAGAAACCTTTAGTCACCTTTAACCCATCTTGGCCTTTTTAGGACGTAGTGCGATGGCTAAACCAAGAGCAGTCTTGACTTTGGTCGACACGCGATACTACACTCAAACTAGACTTACTTATGGATGTTATTGGACTAGGAGCGGTCCTATACACCGATATGTTCATAAGGGAAGTTGTAATTTGGGAACTTGGTAGAACCCGTGATACAAGTGCAAATTAAACCATAGTCCTTACCAAATGGCGTTGTTACCCTTAAACTCCAACATTGTGGACTTAACATTACCATGCATTCCATGTTCTTTAGCATAATCATGCATACATTCTTTCATTCATAAAAACTTTTTTCTCTCACTAATATCGAAGGACTTAGATAAGGTTCTTGTAAACATCAAAGATATGGTCCTTGTAAGAAGGAACACCAAGAAATGCAATTTCAAAAATCTTAACTAAGTTTATCTTTTGTTAAGAACTTTTTCCTTGGTTTCGTTCTTACTTTTTGAAAAGGAACCAATTGCAACATCTTCACAATTTTCAAGTAAAGCATTGTTCCTTATCAAGTTTACAATTACTTTGACAAGTCCTTCAAAAAAAAATGTGTCTATTTTTGCATAAGCATAGCATGCATCATTTTGCATTCATAATTTCAAGTCTGAGTCTCACACTGTGTCTTTTCTACAAAAGGTCAATCCATCTCAAAAGTGTCCTGACTGTCCTCGTCCAAAGCCAACTCGCATCTACAACACTCGTGCAAACAAAAGGAAAGAACATATCAGTTTGAATAAGAAATCCACGAGCATTCGTGTAGAGGTAACAACACTCCAGGCCGAGTTAGAGAGATTGAGTACTCTGGTGGCTTCACTGGTAGCTTCGCAAAAATCAGCTGCAATTCCAGTAAGGGCCCGAATGCGAACATCAACAGCAGCCTCAACAACAGGCTCCAAGGATGCAGTTTGACCCAATCCCGATGACATATGCGGAGCTACCTCCCAATATTGCTTGAGAAGAACCTGGTCCAAACTAGAGCGCCTCCTCGGGTGCCTGACTAGTTGCCAACTTGGTACTGATCTGATCTCTCCTGTGCCTTTCATCAAGGGGCACCCGACCATGACATTGAGCATTGTTACGTTTTGAAAGCCGAAATCCAGAAGTTGGTTCAAGCCAAAAACAATTGAACCCAAATGTGCAGGTCGATCCGCCACCAAGATCGTAATACCTAATGTTTGTGACACATGGAGTGTTTAGCCGTAATTGGATCGTTGTTGACGTTCCTTCCACTACCTTTTGTTCAAATAATGTTTGTTTGTTGCTTTTCGCTTTTAAAAAAAAAAAAAAAAACATCCTTTCAGCCTGCCCGAGATGAAAGTGAACAGGTGTAGGGCTTTTTGCTTTAAGAATTGTCATCATTAATAAAAAAGTCGTTTTGATCCCGACTTTATTTTATTTTGTACTTACTTGTCAAAATCAATATCAAATCATGCATTAATAAACCCATTGAACACAATAACCATGTACTCTTTCCCAACTTTGAGTTCTCTGTGACCGAAGATGAAGAAGAGGAGAATGAAGAGACTCCCAGCAAGATCTCTCGCCCACTAGGGCATCTTAACCGTCAAAGCTGCGAACAAAATATCAAAGAAGATTGTCCAAAAGATTGCTTTCATTTACAAAGACTGGCACGAGATGCTACCACTTGCACTTCATGAGTATTGTCCGGTAGTACACACTTCAACAGGGGAAACCCCCTCCTTCCCTCAAGTATATAACATGAAGGTCGTGCTTCCTGTGGAGGTCGAAGTCCCGACAATAGGAGTTTTGCCGAAGTCCAAGCTTGATTGAACTTAAAATGCATGACGACCTTGTACAACCATGTCAAAAGAGGTTGAAATAAACTTCCAACAAGAAGGTTCGTCCCCGCAAAATTCAAGAAAGAGACTTTGGACGCCTAACTTTGAAGGTTCATGTGCAATGACTTTTACAACTATGGATGGTGACAAACTTGCACTTCCTATGAATGCCGGTGCAGTCAAGAAATACTCTGTCAAAAAATAAAAGCTCGATAAGTCGCAAACCTGAAAAGGCGGCTTAGGAAAAAATGAGCGTCTCGATAGACTAAAAACCCGAAAGGGCGGTCTAGGCAAAAATTAGAGACATGAACAAAAATGATTATCCTGATAGATTGAAAATCCGAAAGGGCGATCTATGCAAAAGTTAAGGATCAAAAGACAAATTAACTGCATCCGGCCGGGCACAGTCCACTTGGGGCATCCGGCTATCAAAAGACCTCCGATTCGAAGCATCTGCAAATCAAAGACTCGGAACATTGGCATTCAAAGTTGTTAGGGAGAATAGTGGTTAATTTGTTCAATGTACCCTTCCCATTACATTTACCATTTTTCCAAAATTTTCAAAAATCTGTGGAGTCATGCCCTTGGCATGTCACCACTCAATTCATCAAATTTGAGCCTGTGCCCATTTATTTGGAACTCTCATTTATTCTATTTGCAAAATTTCTTCTATTTTTGATGGCAATACTTAAAGCAAAAATTTTCAAAATACAAAACTTTTTTTTTTATATCTTTTGAAAAGTGTGAACAACAAACACACTCACTTTGAACTCATAAGTAGGTGAAACATACATCAACATTCGCCTCAAGAACAGTTACACTCCAGAAGAGAAACAGAGCTAAGCACTCTGGAAAGGATCAGGCCTTGAACAAGATGCTGTCACAGTCAAAAAAAATATATACAAAAAAAATAAAAAAAATCAAAGCTCGCTAAGTTGAAAACCTAAAAAGGCGGCTTAAGCAATAGAGAGCGTCTCGGTGGACTGAAAATCTGAAAGGACGGTCCAGGCAAAAGTTAGGGATCTTTTTTTTAAAAAAAAAACGACTGCTGAAGCATACCAATGGAAGAATACTCTCTACCGGTTTACAAATGGCGACTTTCTTCCAAACTTTTTATCAACAATGGGCTTACCCCTAGGAGGCATCAATTGCTACCTTGTGCCAGGTTCTTACATCGTCAATGGCTCGATTTGTTCACAATAGTATTATCTCCAAGGAAGTTTGCCGAGTGTTTGTACTACGATCTCAGTCCGCCTCCCATCTTACATGTCTTGTCTCGGTTCATCGAGTTACCTGTCCTACAGTCATACAGACGTACGAGTTGGACATTCATACATTCATTCCTACATTCATCACATTCATACATTCATGCATACACAATATATATACAACATCATTCACACATGTTTGCATTAGTCACCTAGAGTCTTGTTTAACCGTGTCTCTTTGGTTGGTCCTTACCCAAACAACAAGTGGTGGTTTCTTCATATGAACAGCTTGCAATTACAAATTCTCATCCTCTCAAAAGTGTCATCCCCAGTGTAACTGACCCAGTTGTCTTCTCTAAATTTACCTTTGTTAAGCTATCTTCATGTGATAGTTAGATAAAACTTGTCAATCGTCATTGTTAAGCTATCATTTCATCGATAGTTAGACGATGTTTTCTCTCATTCTTACCTTTGTTAAGCTATCTTATCGATAGTTAGGTAAAAGTATCATTTGTCTTTGTTAAGCTATCATTTCATCGATAGTTAGACGATGTTTTTTCACTCATTCTTACCTTTGTTAAGCTATCTCATCGATAGTTAGGTAAAAGTATCATTTGTCTTTGTTAAGCTATCATTTCAACGGTAGTTAGACGATGGATTTTCTTTCATTCTTACCTTTGTTAAGCTATCTCATCGATAGTTAGGTAAAACTATCATTTGTCTTTGTTAAGCTATCATTTCAACGATAGTTAGACGATGGTTTTTCTCTCATTCTTACCTTTGTTAAGCTATCTCATCGATAGTTAGGTAAAAGTATCATTTGTCTTTGTTAAGCTATCATTTGAACGATAGTTAGACGATGGTTTTTCTTTCATTCTTACCTTTGTTAAGCTATCTCATTGATAGTTAAGTAAAAGTATCATTTGAATTTGTTAAGCTATCATTTCAACGATAGTTAGACGATGGTTTTTCTTTCATTCTTACCTTTGTTAAGCTATCTCATCGATAGTTAGGTAAAAGTATATCATTTGTCTTTGTAAAGCTATCATTTCATCGATAGTTAGACGATGTTTTTTTCACTCATTCTTACCTTTGTTAAGCTATCTCATCGATAGTTAGGTAAAAGTATTATTTGTCTTTGTTAAGCTATCATTTCATCGGTACTTAGATGATGTTTTTCTCTCATTCTTACCTTTATTAAAGCTATCTCATCGATAGTTAGGTAAAAGTATCAATCATCTCTGTTAAGCTATCAATACGATAGTAGACAATCATTTTCCCTAGTGAAACTACATTCTTCTAGCGGAGTCAGGCCCCTTTTCTTCAACGAATTCGGGTATCCCGTCGTTATTTCTCATTCGAGTCAAACCATCCTGCATTCATAAATTGCATCACATGCATCCATAGCATCTTAGGTCAAAAATTGTGTGCTTTATATTTAAGTCTCTTCGACTCGTCAAATCAAAGATTTCATCTTCAAATCTCCGGACAAAGAAACTTAAATAGGGGCATCTGTCATACCCCAATTTTTGACCTAAGGCCCCACCGACACATGTCACTTGACTCTGATCGATCTCTGATTTTTCAATAAATATTCGGCATGGAGGTATTTTAAAATACCTCATTTTTGATTCCGAGTCGGGCCCTCTTTTCTCTCTTTATTTTCTTTTTATTATCTAATTTCCATCTTTTATTAATTTTAATTTTAAGTTTAGTTACTATTTTCATATTTAATAATTTTTATTTTCCATCTTTTAATTTTATTTTTCTTTACATAATTTAGTTTAATTTGTTTTTATTTTATTTCGTATTAGATTTTTTATTTCTTTTTAATTAATTAGTGTTCGAAACAAACAAAGTGTCAATAGGTCCAAAAATAAAATGTACAAGGTCTAAAAAAAAATTCAAATCAAGTGTCAACTTTAACATTCCTTTTTCAAAATTCACCATAATTGTCCATCATTTCCATTAAACCAATTTTCCATTTTTCATCAACCTCCTCACCTATAAATAGAGCTCTCATTCCACACAATTTCACACATCAAAAGTTCTCTTGAGTTGTCAAAGAACTTTTCTCTCTTCTCCCTCTTTAGCTTGTGTTGACGAGCTATTCTTTTCTTCTCCCTCTTTTTTCTGTCCCTTCAGAATAAGTCCCTTCGGAATTTTATCCCTTCGGTAATTTTCGTCCCTTCGGTTGTCCATTTCTTTTATTTTCTTGCATTTTATTTCTTTTTAGCATTTTTGCATTTTTTTTATTTTTATTTAGCATTTTAATTATTGTTATTTATTTTCCAGCAATTAGAATGTATTTAGGTCCAATGTAAATATAAATGAGAAAAGTGTGTGGGTGTGTGTGTCCTTTTATTTCTTTACGGCCTTATATATATATATATATATATATATATATACATATATATATATATATATATCCAAAAATGCAAAAAAATTAGATTAGGGATTTTGTGGTGATCCAACGTCACGACAAAAATCCATGCGCTTTTATTTTTATTGCTCCGTTAGTTTAATTTTTTTTTAATATTCCAAAAAAAACAACAAAAAACATGCAAATAATCAAAATCACAAAAATATTTTCATAAACAAACCTTGATCCAAATCAAGTGACCGCATTTTTATTTTCTTTTCTTAATCAAACTTCAATCAATTTAACTTTACTTTAAGTCTCTTTTTTTCAATATTAAAAAACACAAACAAATACTCATTTGCCACTTGGCTTTTCTCTTTAAAACTTTTTTCAAAAACTTATAAAAAACACAAAACCAATCAAACGTCAATTTCTACCCGAACTACGAGGTTTTGATCCCTCATGGGTACGTAGGCAGAGGACCATGTCCTTCCAAATCATAAAAAATGTAGATAAATTAGGTCTCACTTTCTTTTTCTTTAAATCACTAGTTTTTAATTCCTTCTTTTAAACAAAAAAAAAAGCAAGTAAGTTATAGAACGAAAAATAAATAAAATCAAGAGGTTCTCGTAGAGTACTACGAATATTTAGGGTGCTAATACCTTCCTTAAATATAACTAACCCCCGAACCCAAAATCTTTTCAATGGGGTAGTTTGAACTTTTTTTTTCCCTTTTCTTAAACAAATAAAATTGTTCAGTCCTGGAATAATTAGTGAGTCAAAAGCTAATCAAATAGTCTTGATCTCCGAAAAATGACGCGACAAACGACCACTGAAAAAACGATATCCAACACCACACATCGTCACTATTCACCCCGAAAGAAAAACACCCCTCAAAATTAAACTCCCAGACTTGAACACCAAACCCGAGCCACATCCGAAAAGCTCCTATCTGAAAGATCATTAAGCTTCCACCACCTCTCGACCTCCTATCCACCGAAAGAAACCATAAAAAGTCCAAAACCAAAACTTGATCCAACGAACAGACTCCCGATCTCGAATCAAAAGTGATCGGCCCACCAGACTTTAGGACCCAATCAGAAGGGCACCCGTCACCATTGTAACACCCCGTTTTCCCAACATAAAAATTTCTTAACAAATATCAGAGTAAACATCATAAACGGGATATCACATTTAAACATAATCGTAAATAGTCAAATAATAATTTAACTTTCAACAAAATAGCAGCGGAAATATATCATCAACCATAAATAAGTTTGGCACGCAGGCCTCATCATAATATCTCAGTTAAACAACTTAAGCATAAACATCATAGTCAAATACGTAAGGAAATGAAGCATGCATTCAAAAACTCCATCCCGTTACGTATCAGAGCAACCTAACGACTCAGTGAAGAACACGTCACTCACGACAGCAACACGCCACTCTAAGCTCGATCACCTGCAAGTTACTCATACGAAGAGCAACATTTCCAAGCAGAAGGGGTGAGATTTCACAAAACAGTAATATTAATCAATATAATTCAACAATTGTAAATAACAACATAAACATCTTAACATAACATCTTAAACATCGTAGCATCATTATTCACATAACATCATAACATCTTTCATTATTTGACTCGACTATGCGACAATGCAACTTAGACTTCTTATATGCATGTGGTACCAATATAGGGCATGAGCCTCCAACGTTATTGAGTATTAATATACTTCCAGGGCATAAGCCCCCATCTTTAATTTGAGCTAAAGCTCCATCGTGGTGAGTACTAATCTCCAGGGCATGAGCCCCCTACATATGTATGCTAATGCATGGACTCGATCTCTTAAAACATCTTAATCATCATCTCTTATGTATCCAATAATTTGGAGATTCAACATCATCTTATTCATCTTATATTGACTCATGCAACTTAGTTAAATAACAATAGCAGCATAGGCAGATTGCAACAACATTATGACATCATATAAGGATATCAAATAAAAGCAAGCATCATCTCAATCATTCATTCATTAACATTTCAAGTAATGCAATTAAACTTCATCTTACATCATATTCAACATTAACATTTCATAATAGCTTCACAGATTGCAGTTAACTTCTTATATAAGTCACATTACTACCTAGGGGGTCCATCTCTAATCAAATTATGCGACACAGATCGCAATATCCTCAATCGCACTCGGTTCTGGAAGTGCTCTCGAGGCGAGAACATCTGCTCGCCATGGCGAGTACGAGCCAGAATTCCAACTAAAGTTATTCTAAGCTAAACCAGGTTCAATCTCACTCTAAGTCATCATCTAATCTTTAATAAACATCTTTAGGCACTCAAAAACATATAAGGTTCAACTCAAAAGTCAAAAATACAGAATTCGACATGCTCTCTGGTCATGCTCGCTATGGCGAGTAAGGTTGTTCGCTGTGGCGAGCTGCGACTTGCAACTCGCGAGGCGAAGGGAAATGGCTCGCGTGGCGAGCGATGAACTTCATCACTCGCGAGGCGAGAATGATCGTTCGCGAGGGCGAGCGATGAATGTAGGCTCGGGCAGAATGCAGTTTTTCACGAAAATTCAACAACTCACATGGTAATTTTAAGCCTAATTTCAATTCCAGAATTTATCATATTCATATTCTAAGGTCAAAGGACAGTTTCTACATCAATCTAACCAATTTTCACCGTTTGATCATCAATTCTAACAATTTGACCTAATTCTCAACTTCTCCAATTAAATCCTACTTCTTGCTAATTACAACCAGATGGATTATATGATTAATAAAATTGCAGAGTTAGTCTCACCCTTACCTTAATTTGAAGAAATCGCAGCCCTAGGTCTCTCTTGCTCTTCTCTTGGCTTTTTCTCACTTTTCTCCAAAAACAGACGTACGTACAAAGTGTTTCTAAAAACCTAAGTCTTTCTTTTTTATATCTCTTCCCCATATCTTATCTTATCTCTCTTTCTCCCCCAAAACTCTCTAAAAATATCTCAAAACAGCCCATAACTAAATATTTTATTTTATTTTCAAATCTTATTTTCTTAAACAACAAAATAAGTCTCATCTCCTCATAAAAATCATCACATGACATAAATCATCTCAAATCACATAAATCATCTAAAATCATCATAAATCACACATATATTATATAAATATAATATAACTCGTCTAGACTTAATTAAATAATCGATTAATTAAAAGTGGGCGTTACAACTCTCCCCAACTTATAAGATTTTCGTCCTCTAAAATTTACCTCAAGCAAACAACTCTAGATAAGACTCCAGCATCTTACTCTCTAGCTCCCACGTCAAGCTTTCACCAGTCGCTCCGTTCCAAACGACTCTCACAAGAGGTATATCCTTGCCTCTCAACGTCTTCACTTTACGATCATCAATCCTCACAAGTAAAGTCTCTACCGTAAGGTTGTCTCTAACTTGCACATCATCACTCTGGATCACATGAGATGGATCCGGAACATACTTCCGAAGTTGCGACACATGGAAAACATCATGCAAATTCGAAAGATGCAGTGGTAATCCAACTCGATACGCCACCGTTCCAACTCTTTCCGATATCTGATACGGACCAATAAATCTCGGAGTCAACTTCTTTGACTTCAAAGCACGTCCAACACCAGTCACAGGAGTAACTCTCAAAAACACGTGGTCTCCTTCTTGAAACTCAAGGTCTTTTCTACGCTTATCATGATAACTCTTTTGTCGACTCTGCGACGCTTTCATCTTCTCTTGAATCATCTTAACCTTCTCGGTAGTCTGCTGAACAATCTCGGGTCCTAAGACCGCTCTTTCACCTGACTCAAACCAGCACAACGGAGTTCTGCATCTCCGACCATACAAAGCCTCAAAAGGTGCCATTCCAATACTAGAATGATAACTATTATTATATGTGAACTCGATCAACGGAATATGACTATCCCAAGTTCCTCCTTGCTCAAGAACACAAACTCTCAACAAATCTTCTAGCGACTGAATTGTCCTTTCCGACTGACCATCTGTCTGCGGATGATACGCCGAACTCAATCTCAACTTCGAACCCAAAGCCTCTTGCAAACTTTTCCAAAATCTAGAAGTAAATCTTGGATCTCTATCTGATACAATGCTCGAAGGAACACCATGCAATCTCACAATCTCCTTGATATAAATCTCTGCCTACTGGGCAACAGGAAAACTAAATATTAATCGGTAGAAAATGAGCCGTCTTCGTCAATCTATCAACGATTACCCAAATTGCGTCATTCCCTCTAGGAGTATTCTGCAAACTCGTCACAAAATCCATGGATATACTATCCCATTTCCACTCTGGCACATCTAAAGATACCATCATACCAGCAGGTTTCTGATGTTCAATCTTCAACTTCTGATAAACTAAACAGGAATACACAAACTGTGCCACATCACGTTTCAAACCAGACCACCAGAAAATTTTCTTCAGATCATGATACATCTTCGTAGCTCCCGGGTGAATACTCAAGCTACTTCTATGACTCTTTTCAAGAATCATTTTCTTCATCTCTTCATCATCAGGAATACAAATTCAACCTCGGAATCTCAACACACCATGGTCATCGACCTTAAAGTCACCATCTTCAGTCTGATTACTTGCAACCAACAAGTCTACAAACTTGATATCAACTTTTTGTGCCTCTTTAATACTTTTCAAAAATTCACTATCAATTTTCAGCATTCCCAGTTTCACACTCTGAGGTGACCACTCACAAACTAAGCTCATATCTCTAAACTATTCAAGCAACTCGAACTCTCTAACTATCATAGTGGACATATGCAATGTCTTCCTACTTAAGGCATCTGCAACAACATTAGCTTTACCTGGATGATAATTCAAATCAAAGTCATAATCTTTCAGCAATTCTAGCCATCTACGCTGCCTCATATTCAATTCATTCTGATCGAACAAATATTTCAAGCTCTTGTGATCACTAAACACCTCAAATCTCGAACCATACAAGTAATGTCTCCATATTTTCAATACAAAGACCACAGCTGCCAACTCTAAATCATGCGTCGGGTAATTCTTCTCATGAATTCTCAACTGTCTTGAAGCATAAGCTACCACTTTACCATCTTGCATAAGTACACCTCCTAAACTCAACTTGGACGCATCACAGTATACCACAAAAGGTTCATCAGACTTCGGCAAAATCAAAACCGGAGCTGTCGTCAGCCGCTTCTTCAATTCACTGAAATTGTTCTTGCAATGAACATCCCACACAAAGGCTTTACCTTTACAAGTCAACTGCGTTAGCGGAAGTGCTAACTTGGAAAATCCTTCAATAAATCTTCTGTAGTAACCAGCTAAACCCAAGAAGCTTCTAATCTCTGTAACTGACTTAGGCGTCTCCCATTGCGATACCGCTTCGACTTTAGAGAGATCTACTGCAATACCATCACCAGAAATAACAAGGCCAAGAAAACTTACTTCTTTCAACCAGAACTCACACTTAGATAATTTAGCATAAAGTTTCTTCTCTTTCAACACTTGCAAGACAATCTTCAGATGCTCAGCATGTTCTTCTTCAGTCTTGGAGTAAATCAAAATATCATCGATAAAAACAACCACGAATCGATCCAAAAAGGCATGAAAGATGCGATTCATGTACTCCATGAATACTCCAGGTGCATTCGTAACACCGAAAGGCATAACTTTGTATTCATAGTGACCATACCGCGTTCTGAAAGATGTCTTCTGCATATCTTCGTCTTTTACTTTAATCTGGTGATAACCTGATCTCAAATCTATCTTGCTGAAAACACGTGCACCCACTAACTGATCCATCAAATCATCAATTCTCGGAAGTGGATACACAATCTCATGCTACCATCTTTCTTCTTCACTAGAAAAACTGGCGCTCCCCAAGGTGAAACACTTGGTCTAACAAATCTTCTTCAACTCAGCTAACTCGGAAGCTGACATACGATAAGGTGCCATCGACACCGGCTTCGTTCCAGGAACAAGATCAATAGAAAACTCAACTTCTCTCTCTGGAGGCACATCAGGAATTTCATCTGGAAAAACTTCAGGAAAATCGCATACCACTTGTAGCTTATCAATCACTGCTTGATTCTCAATTGATAAAGAAGCCATCAAAGAAAACATCAATATACCATCACGTTCCAGTTGCTTCAGCTGCTTAGTAAACAAGAACTCTGCACCAATTTCCTCTTCGACTGAGGAGAAATACACTGACTTGCTAAAATAATTAATATGAACATGGTTCTACTCGAACCAGTTCATACCCAGAATCACATACATACCGCTCAAAGGTAGACAAACTAAATCCATCTCAAAATCACGACCAAACATAGACAAAGAACTTTTCAAACATACGAGAGAAGTAGTCACCGAACCCTTAGCTGGAGTTTCGACAACCATCTCTCCATTCATATTAGACATATCAAGACCCAAAGTAGAAGCACAATCGAAAGCAATAAAACAATGTGTTGCACCAATATCAATAATAGCAACTAAAGGAGTATTATTAATATAACATGTACCTATGATCAAGCGATCCTCATTCTCGGTCTGAGTACCAGTCAAAGCGAAAACTCTACCAATAGTCGGCGCCTTCTTAGGCTGCTTGCACTGAGAACCAATATAACAAGTACCTCTGATCATTACGGTTGCAATCGGCTAATGCATGACCCTTCTTACCACATCCGAAACATCTTTTTACCTCTCCAGGACAAGCATTGCTCTTATGGCCTTTCTCACCACAATTAAAACAGACAATCTCAGCATGAGCATCCTTCTTCCTCGGCCGTCTATCCTCGACCATCCTCTGTTTGCCCTTATCAGCAAGGGCATTATAGGGCTTAGGGCGACTCTGTTGGCCCTTAGTCTTCCGCACATTCACAATCTTGTAATGAGCCTTGGTATCCTCCTCATATATCCTGCAACTGTTCACCAACTCAGAGAAAACTCGGATCTATTGGTATCCAATTGCCCTCTTGATCTCAGCCCTCAATCCATTCTCGAACTTGATACACTTCGAAAACTCAGTAGTCTCTGCAGCGTAATGCGGATAAAATTTTGCCAACTCCACAAACTTGGAAGCATACTCAGTCACTGACATGTTTCCTTGCTTCAGCTCAAGGAACTCAATCTCTTTCTTCCCGCGAACATCTTCCGGAAAGTATCTGCTTAGGAACTCCCTCCTAAACACAACCCAAGTCACAGTAGCACCATCTTGCTCTAGGGTAGGTATAAGACTAACCCACCAATCATCAGCTTCCTCGGCTAGCTGATGTGTACCAAATCGCACCTTCTGAACTTCAGTGCATTGCATAACACGAAAAACTCTCTCGATCTCCTTAAGCCACGTCTGGGCTCCATCGGGGTCATATCTTCCCTTGAAAGTAGGAGGATGATTCCTCGTAAAGTCTCAAGCATCCTCGTCTCAGCATTCACACCAGCATTTGCATTAGGTTGTTGCCCCACAGCTTGAGCTACGGCTTGTAGTTTAGCAGCTAATGCAGCATCGTTTCTTCCAGCCATTTCTGAGATTCTACACAACAGGTAACAACAACATAAGATAGTAATACAAATATTACTAAGACTCGACACGACTCTTCTAATTGGCCGGACGGACCGACCTGCTCTAATACCAATTGTAACACCCTTTTTTCCCAACATAAAAATTTCTTAACAAATATCAGAGTAAACATCATAAACGGGATATCACATTTAAACATAATCGTAAATAGTCAAATAATAATTTAACTTTCAACAAAATAGCAGCGGGAATATATCATCAACCATAAATAAGTTTGGCACGCAGGCCTCATCATAATATCTTAGTTAAACAACTTAAGCATAAACATCATAGTCAAATACATAAGGAAATGAAGCATGCATTCAAAAACCCCATCCCGTTACGTATCAGAGCAACCTAACGACTCAGTGAGGAACACGTCACTCACGACAACAACACATCACTCTAAGCTCGATCACCTGCAAGTTACTCATACGAAGGGCAACATTTCCAAGCAGAAGGGGTGAGATTTCACAAAACAATAATATTAATCAATATAATTCAACAATCGTAAATAACAACATAAACATCTTAACATAACATCTTAAACATCGTAGCATCATTATTCACATAACATCATAACATCTTTCATTATTTGACTCGACTATGCCACAATGCAACTTGGACTTCTTATATGAATGTGGTACCAATACAGGGCTCATACAAGGCATGAGCCCTGTAACACCCCGTTTTCCCAACATAATTTGTTTTATTTTTTTTGCATAAATCAGAGTAAAACAACTAAACAAGATGCTACACCCCTTTCAAATTTGAATATAGTAAAATTACTGATTATCTCAATCATCAAATTAAATCTTAGTGCAGCGGAAATTATTTCAACGTTTAAAATAACCTTGGCACAAAGGCCTCAATGTAAAATCTCATAAAGTTATTCCAACAACATGTTCATAAAACTTCATAAAGTAATACGTAAAATAGAAAAGCATGCAACAAAGTTCCCATCCCGTTACGTATCAGAGCACCTAAAGACACACGTGGAAGATAGTCCACTCACGACAGCAATCTAACAACAACTTATTCTCGATCACCTGCAAGTTACTCATACGAAGAGCAACATTTTCAAGCAGAAGGGGTGAGATTTCACATTCAATAATAATAAGCATATAATTCATCGAAAGCATTTAACAACTTAAACTTCATCAATTAATAACATTAAATCTTCTTATAATATTTCATTAATAACTCAATCAACTTCTAATCATTATTAATTTCATATTCATCGCATTATATACATCATCACTTAGCACATAATAATCAAATCATAACTATCATCATATAACATCATAAATCATCACATCATAAACATCATCTTATAACATAAACGACACAACATAATCATCATCTCATAATAATATAAACAACACAACATAATCATCATCTCATAATAATATAAACAACACAACATATATTCATCATCTTATAATAATATAAACAACAACATAATCATCATCTCATAGAAATATAAACGACAACATGATCATTAACATTCCATGGTTTGTCATCAACAACAACTTCAACGATTCGACGACGACAACGTCAACTTGTCAATACAACTACGTGAGAGTACACCACCTCTTATGAAACAACGACATCATAGTACACCACAAGAGAAAGGAAGAGAAAATAAACCAAAAGGTAATAAGGTGTGTAAAATAGATTTGATGTCACAGTACACTTTTAAGTGAATAATTAATAGCCTCTAGATTAAACTAATTCAATAGATGAGATTTGGTGTCAACGAATTCGTTGACACCTGGTGTCAACGGATCCTGACTCTTATATATATGTGTGTGTGTGTATGTGTGTGTATCTCAAACGTATCGTATCCTATGTTTTTCAATGAATGATGTGTATCGCCGTTCGGATACATGTCGTATCCGATACTCGTATCATGTTTGTGCTTCATTGATGGAAAATAAACAAAACTTTGTAAGATCTCTTGCGTTATTATGCAAACTAGACCGCAATATTGCATGTATTTTATTAGATTTGGGAATGGTATGGTAGATGCTTTAGTGTGTTTTTGGAACAGCTGTTGAATGCAAATTCTCATGTTTGATACATTTTCACTCATCTTTTTTTCCTCTTTCTCTATTTTTTTTAGCCCAATCAACCGTTGGAATAGAAAAATGAGAGAGGCCAGATTAAAAAGGCAGAAGAGAATCCAAATCCAAGATGAAAAACACCACAAACAATACGACGTGAGGGAGATAATTGTTTAATTCCTTTCATTATTAGTTAAATAGACTAAACACTCGTCCTTGCCACTTAGGTCAACACATGACATTACATGAGCATTTGTGATATAAATTAGTACGATCAGTTCGACATTTACAACCGTAGGGTTGAGAGTCTTTTCCAAACCGTTGCACGAATTCTTGTTCACAGTCTTGAAGGGCATTGTCACAGTTGTTATCTAACCTTCCTATAGTTTTGTAACAAAATTTATCGGCAAGCTCGCCTACAACATTTTCACATGTTAGTTTAGTTTAACAACAATCATAATATTAGCCGCAGCAGCAGCAGCAATAATAATAATAATAATAATAATAATAAATCATTGGCTTTGGTTCCTAAACTACCACTCTCTCATCAATTTAGTTCATAAACTATAAAATGGGTTAATAGTGTTCTACCTGTCATATAGGTCATTTCCGGTTTTCTCCCCTGTAAAATATTTTTTTTTTAGGATTTCGTCCTTGTAATTTGAAGATTTTTCGTTTTGGACCTTTATGAATTTTGACTGTACAAAATCGAAGATATGGCAAGGGTAAAGCAAAATTTGCTCAAATTAACATGGAGGTAAACCGAAATTTGCTCAAATTACAAGGGGGTAAACCTAAATTTGCTCAAATTACAGGGGGTGAAATTTTTCACGAAGGTTCAAAACCAAAAAATCTTCAAATTACAAGGATGAAATTCAAACAAAATATTTTACAGGGGTGAAAATAAAAAATGACCTATATTACATAGTAAAGCACTATTAACACCCCTGTAAAATTGTAGTAAATGTTTTTAAACTATTTTTAGTATATCAAGATAGTCTCTAGATTATCATTCTCTGTCTTATTTCTAAAGGAAATGAAAAACTAATTTGATTGATCAACAATAAAAATTTAAAGGTTATTTAGAATATTTATATAGTTGAAGGACTAAATTTTTAAATGAGTGATAGTTTAAGAACCAAAATAATAGTTTATTCTAATAATATGTGTACCTGATCCATAGGTGAGGGTGAAGAGAGCAAACAAAGCTCCCACTGTTAGTATAATGTTTCCGAGCTTCATGATGATATTTGCTCAAACACACAAAATAATTTCAAATAGAATTGAAAATGTTAAGACAATGTCAAAATCAGAGAATCAAACATATGGATAATGATTTTCACTCAATATTACCTTAGCTGAATTTTTTTATACATTAACGTTGCTGCAATTCATCTTTCATTTCAGTGTTACTATTTATTTGATTTTTTACAATAGTTGATATGAGTATCAAAGACATTGATTGTCAATGATTTTCTTTGACTTTTTTATTTTATTTTTTTTAAGAATTTCCATTGTAGAAGATTGATACAAAACTAAAACTTTGACTCTCGTAATTAAATTTATTTTTGCATTTATTATTTCGACATTTCAATTTATGTTGCAATTAGACTTCATTCAAAACTTATTTTAAATTTTTACTATTTTAATCTGTGCTACTTATATTTAAAATTTGAAGAATAAACTTGAAAAATTACGATGATTTGTCTATATTTTTGACATTTTTTAGGTGTAATAAATTAACATAACAATTTCCATTTCAATTATCCTTAATCTGATCGATTTGTGTGGAGATCTTTTCTTTGAAGTTATTAAGCGTGCTTTATTTTGGTTTTATGTGGGTGTGATATCGAAGTTATTGGTTTGATACAAAGATCTATAGATATTTTGTTAGAATCCAGAAGTCCTAGCTCAACTGGCAAATGCCGAAATTGTTAGGCTGGATACCATGACCGGGGTTTGAACCCCGGTACCTCCACTTATGTGTGTGAATTTATAATGGCTTTGCCATTTCGTCTATCTACCAAAAAAAAAAAAAACATGCATGAATCCTTTTTTTTTTTTTTTTTTTTTTGGTTAGGTAACCTAGTGGCTAGAATTTCACTTTTAAAGTGAATAAGTGGGGTGTTCGGGGTTCGAACCCCGGCCCCTGCATATAATAATGCATTGTCCCTGCCAACTGAGCTATGCTCACGGGGACGAATCCTTTTCTTTTACTAGTCAAGATCTGGCTGTTTACCCAGCGTGATACATAAATGAGAAGTACTTGATAGCACGACAAATTAAGAAGCACGAATATATTCGACAATGTTTTAAGCCGTTTGATGAAACTTTTTCTTTTTATTAATTATTTATTTTCTGCTAATATTTTCTCCCTTCTGCATGATTTTTTTTTTTTTTTTTAACAAGCCAAAATGAAATTATATTACCAAAAGCGATAGCAATCTCTTCGCACAAGGTGTGCCAAAAGACCACTAACAACAACACAAAGAGAACAACACAGTAACAAAGTCAAGAGGAAACAACCTCCGGTGATTAGCCAAAGCCCAAACAAACCATAGGACTTGACCACCACATCTGAGTTCCAAAAACAAAAGTGGCATTTTTAGCTTTCAGCCAAGCTAAAGATAACAACATAATTTTATCAAGTAATCTAGGAACCTCAGTAAACACATTTTTAAACAAACGAATATTACGCTCATTCCAAATCACCTAAGATGCCAGAAGCCATATTAACTGAAGAAAAGACCTCCTAGCTTTGCCAAAACCTGCCAAACCAGTGAACTGCACAAAGTGATGAGAAATAGTGTTGGAGTCAACCCCAGCACAACCTAACCAGTGCCGCACCTGCTCCCATAAAACCGTAAAAAAAGGGCATGAAAGAAATAAGTGATCTGCTGTCTCAATCATACCACACCCTGCCACACACCAAGCCGTGTCTAACTGTAAGATACCACGTGCTGCCAAATTTGCTCTCGTCGGTAACCGATCCCTAATGAGACGCCAAGCGGAGATTGAAATCTTCAAAGGAACCTGATGATGCCAAACCAAATCCAAAGCACTATCCCTGTTGGGATTGGCAGACGCTGCAAGGACCTCATAAGCACCTCGAACTGTGAAACCTCCAATGGGGTCAGGAAGCCAAACCCAAGAATCTGAAATATTAGGAACCAAAGAAACATCAAGTATTAAGGCCCTACACTCCTCTAATAAAACCTCCTCCCACGCCCACAACCTCCGTCTCCAACTCCACCCCTCCCCACCTCGCAACAACCTCAAGGAAAACATGTTAGCTACAGAAATATCTTTATTCACAGCTAAACAAAACAACCTTGATGAGTCATTATTATATCTATTTTATCCATAATATTTAGTATTGTTTTATTTAGATTTTAGTTATATTTATATTTATAATATTTCCTTTTTGAATTATATTACTACAATTGCATATTTTATATTTCAGGAATGAATATTGGATGAATTGAGTCTTGGAGCAAAAGAAAGAGGATTGGAGCTGATTCGGTGCAGAAATACGAAGATTCGATGACAAAATATGTCTCCCCCAAAGTCAAAACCTTGGCACGGCCCGTGCTAGGCTTGGCACGGCCGTGCTACCTTCCAATGCCTCTTTTGTTGCTTTTGCTTAGATTTTAAGCTACTCTATTTTTAGCCCGAATGTAATAGCTTAGATTTTAAGTCGAACAAATGCTATAAATAGAGTAGCCATCCATCACAAATAATCATCTTTTCTTGGAATACAATATGTGACAATTGTCTTTCTAATAAAAGTTCATTTACTTTCTTGTTATTTACTTTTATGCTTTCTCTCTTCTTCTCCTTGTCTACGATGAACATTAGTGAGTAGACTTCTCTTGTCTTGGGATTTTTGGATAAGTCTAATGACATAATCCTAATCAAACCAAGCTTTAAACCTTAATCTTATGTAACCCTAATTCCTTATCTAAATTCACCGCTTTAACATGGATCAACCATTATCAAACTGTGGAAACGAAAGTGGAGGGTTTGATAATTGTTTATCCATCATCTCAAATATCAATTCATAAAACGAAAGTGGAGCTTTGATATTCGAACAAGTGAATTTAGACAAAGATTGTAAAGGCAGCGAAATAGTCTTTACAATCTTTGAGACATATAGTTTCGATCTTCAAGGGAACTAATAATGATCAAGTCAGCGAAATAGGCTTGGTTGTTAGAGGAACCAAAATCTAATAGTAATCAAGTCAGCGAAATAGGCTTGGTTGCTAGAGGAACAAAAGAAACTGTCTTGAGAAATTAGATCTAACATAAGGTTATAAGTTTAATAGTTTGGTTTGTGAAGGACTTGTCATTAGGATGAACCAATAATTCCAAGGCTTTTATCTTTTCTTTTATTTTCTTTTAATTAAAAACCCAAACTTTTCTATCTTATAAACCTTTAGTCTAATCATTATCTAAAGTTGATTGAATTCATAACTCCCTGTCGGAACGATACTCTTTTCATACTACTTCGGTAAGACCGTGCACTTGCGGTTTTATCTCATCAAACCTCGGAAACAACTCTCTAAGAGGCGCTTCGCCACACCACCAGTGATGTCAAAACAATGTATCAGTCCCATTGTAACGCCCTAGTCGTTATTTTATTATTTTTAGAATTAGTTAGAGTCTTTTGTGTGTTTTTAATTAATATATGTGCTATATGTGGTGTGTAGTATTTATTTATATAATTTATTTAATATAAATAGAATAATATGAATAATGGAATTATTTAGGAGTTTGGGGAATAATTAGAAATTAATAGTAATAAGGGAGGTTTTAATGAAAAAGGAGAAGTTATAGTTTTAGGGAGTTACGGAAAGAAAAGTCAGAAAACAGTTTAACGTGCAAACAAGTGGAGAGGAGAAAAGCTAAGGCAAGGAGAGAAGACCAAGAGAGAAGAACTTAGGAACTGATTTGCTGTGCTATTTGTCTTTGCAATTCTAAGGTAAGGGTGGGATTATCTTTCAATAGTCATAATATGTAATTTCTGAAAATTAATCAATTAAACTGTTCTTAAGGTAAAATTGGGAAAATAATGGTTAATGATGATTTTGAAAGAAAAGGTGTAAGAAGCAGGTTTATAATGTTGTACTTGGATGATTAGTATGATTTCTTAATCCATGTTGTTGATATTGATCGTAATTGAAATGAAAATAGAATATGATGGATGAATTTTGGAAGTTCTGTATGAATGCTTGATTGGGCTGAATTGTTGTTGTTGATGTTTAGTTGTTGTTCCTGTTGATGTCTGATTGTATATAGGACTTGTAAACATTTCTAGAAAACGTTTTGGGTGATCAGGGGATTAAAACTGGGTTTTTGGAGTGAGGAGAAGTCTGAAAATCGTAACTTTTACCCCGCCCAGAAGAGTGGTCGCTTAAGCGAAGTACCCGTCGCTTAAGCGAACATTCATGTAGCTGCCCAGAAATTAGATTTTACCCGTTCGCTTAAGCGAACAGTGAGCGAGCTGGTAAGCGAAAATTGAATTTGATTTTGCCAAGAATTCGCTTAAGCGAGCCGTGAGCGACCCGTAAGCGAACTGAACCCAGACCTACTCTAAGCTGGTCGCTTAAGCGAACTAGCCGTCGCTTAAGCGAACTGAGTGTTAGTCAGCCTTTTTCTGAACCTTGCTTCGTGCACTAAGGGATCCTTTTGAGTACTTCTAGGTGTTCCTTCTAGCTTGTATAACCTTTGTATAGACATAAAATCCTACTTAATTTATGATGATATTTAGTTGGTTAAATTTTATGAATTTTGAAGATGTTGGAATACTTGAATCAAGTGAATGAAACATGTTGCATTAAGGGGTGGTGAGTCATATGAGTACATATGCATTTGTCGTTGAGTTGTATGCAGATATACACAAGTGGAGTCAGTTGCATAAGCATAAAAACGATGAGGACTTCGGTCCTGGAACGCTTTGTCGTTCAAAATGATGGAACACTATGTTGTTCAAAACGATGTTAATGATGAGGACTCATGTCCTGATAAAAGAATGTTTTAACCATTCTATAAAGATGAGGGCTTCGGCTCTGTTATGGTACCACATGCATAGTTGCATTTGTTGAGGAGTCTTAGTAGAGTTGTCATGTCCTGCATGAGTCTTAGAGGTGAAGTCGGGTTGTTGCATGAGTCGTTGCTTACTGTTTATATTACTGTTGGATGTTGAAGTTGCTAATGATGTTATACTATAATTGATGAATGATTATGATGATAGGGTGTTAGATTCATTTATGTTATTATATATTATTATTATTGTTTGAGAATCTCACCCCTTCTGCTTGAAAATGTTTCCCTTCCTATGGGTAACTTGCAGGTGATCCTGAGTAGTAGGTGGTGGCTCACAGTGTCTAGGGCTCTGATACGTGGGATGGGATTTTATTGCTTGAATTCTTTCCTATGTATCAATTTTGAAATATTGCTGATGTAGCCCTTTGTGATTGAATTTTATGTTGAAATGACTTTTATGCCAAGAATAATTATTGTAGACTTATTGATGTTACAAATATTCCGCTGCAAGTTTAATGACAATTTTATGAATGACGTTTGATTAAATAGATTTTTATATACACTCTATTTAGAAGATTTTAAATGAAGAAATGTGGCATGCCCGTTGTGATTACTCTGATGATTGATGTATTATTATTATTTTAATTGATTTTGGGAAACGGGGTGTTACACCCATCACCCACCTTCCGACGCACACTATCACCAAACCAACTACCCCCTACACCACCATCCCCATCTCGAATCCTCCCTACCTCCCTCCACCAAGAAGAACAACTCCGGCCCCCCACCTCCAACCTCCCACCCACCTCGCCATAACAGGCGACAAGAACACTATACCATAAACCTACTTTATCGACCAACATCCTCCAACACCATTTACCTAACAATGCAAAATTAAACTCCCTCAATCTCCTAACCCCCAACCCTCCAGACTCCTTAGAAGAACATAAAGTATTCCAACCTATCCAAGTAATTTTCCGACGGTCCTCACCCCCCCCCCCCAAAAAAAAAAAAAATTATTCAACAAAGATTCAATGGAAGAGATTATACCTAATGGAGCTTTAAAGAAGGAAAGAGCATAGACAGGCAAAGAAGTCAGAACTGCTTTCAAGAGGACTAAGCGACCACCGAACGATAAAAACCGGCTATTCCAACCAGACAGTCTAGATTTAATTTTATTCACAACAGGGTCCCAAAACGACAAACGACGCGGATTACCCCCAATAGGAAGACCAAGGTACATGAAAGGAATCTTGCCCACTTTACAACTCAACACTAAAGCCGCCTCAACCAACCAAGACTCGGAAATATTAACACCAACTAACAAACTTTTATTAAAATTAACCTTCAAACCCGACATGGTCTCAAAAATGACAAGAGTAGCACGGAGAGTCCGAACATTGGCCCAGCTTTTCTTACCTAACAACAAAGTATCGTCAGCAAATTGTAAATGAGAGACTCTCACCGGATTAACCGTCCCAACCGAGTACCCTGTAAACAAGTGATTGTCAACCATAGCTTTCATCAAAATATTCAAACCCTCAGCTGCCAGAAGGAACAAAAAAGGTGACAGAGGATCCCCCTGCCGGAGACCCCTCTTAAGCGGGAATTCATCTGTAGGGCTGCCATTAACTAACACAGAAGCTGTAGCGGTACTAACACATTCTCTAATTCATTTCCTCCACAACACCGGAAAAGACATGCACTGCAAAACCTCATCAAGATAACCCCAATCGACCGGATCGTACCCCTTTTCAAAATCCACTTTAAATAACATGAGATCCTTCTTAAACTTGCTTGCTTCATCAACAACCTCATTAGCAATCAGAATACCGTCCAGAATTTGACGCTTATTTACAAAGGCCGACTGCGTATCAGACACAACACTGCCAATAACTAATCTAAATCTATTAGCTAATAATTTCGCAATGATTTTGTATAAACTCCCCACCAGAGAAATCAGGCGAAAATCATTCAATCTTTGAGGGTTGTCCACTTTTGGGATAAGAACAATAAAAGTAGTATTGATGCCTTTTGCCAGCTTTCCATTGCGATGGAATTCAGACACAAACCGCATAATATCAACTTTCAAAACACTCCAAAACTCCTTAATAAACCAAAACTTACCCCGTCAGGACCCGAACTTTTATAGCTATCATAGTCCCAAATCGCCTCTTTGACTTCATCAACCGAAAAAGGTTTAACCAAACCTCCACCCTCAAACACAGACAGCTTCTGAAACCGAAGACTAGAAACACTCGGACGCACCACATTTTGCGACTTGAAATGTTGAGCAAAATGAGTGAAAATAGCATTCTAACAGGCTCCACTCCTTCAATTCGCACATCCTCAACCAACACAGAACAAATAGTGTTAAAACGTCGACGAGAAGACATAATAGAATGGAAAAACTTAGAGTTCGCATCCCCCGCACGGAGCCACTTGCTCCGCATGATTGTTGTGTCGTGTGCTAAGGACTCGTGTTATATAGCACTTCTCTACATAAATACAACTGGCCTTTGGATTAGTTTTTCTCATTATTTTATGAAAATTACATCACTGGCCTTGTTATATTAATTTCTAACATTCACAATCATCCTCTCGTCTAAAAAAATGGAGAACCTGAACATTAATGATGATAGCGGCGCTAATAGCTCCTTGCCGAAATTGTCCTAAGCTGAGCTATTAGACTTATGTCATGTCGGGCGTGTGATGGTCAACAAACCAATCCTTGATGGCAGTCGTCCTTGATTGCTAGATAACAATATGATCATCAAGAAAGTAGTGGTTGGGGAGGAAGGATCCTTTGGCAATTCCGATGAACACAACAGATATATGGGTCCAGGTCGACCAGCTTCCTTTTGGATTTATGGATGTATTAGTGGGTGTTGAGGTTGGGTGCCATATCGGTAGGATGGTTAGATTCGATGAGGATAACAACTATCGCCCTTGGAGACGACAGTAAACAATCGAGATTTGATCAAGTGTGAGAATATCTTACATAATACAAACACCAGTTGTTGTTTAGCTTAACCCTAAAAAACAAAAGTTGAATCTCCGAACATACTTTAGTACAAATGCTGAATATTACTTAGTACAGGTTGTTGTTATAAAAAAATACACAAACAAAATTAATAGATTGCAATCGACAATGAATGGTGTATTCATTTAGTAGCATAATAGACTTTGACATAATCAACTAAAATTAGAGACTTTTACTATATTAACCCCTTATCTCTTATTTCAAACACAGCTTTAATTGGAAACCTCTCAAAAGTTGTAGCCTTTGCTAGCATTTCAAACTTTGTCATCATAAAGAAACTCAATGTTACTCTTCATCCTCCCAAAGCTTCCAAGATCATTGAAGTCATTTGGAGACCTCCTATTCCTCAGTGGGTTAAATGCAACATTGATAGGTCTTCAACTAATCAATCTTCTGCTTGTGGATGTATTTTCAGAAACCATGATTCAAATTTCCTCTTATGTTTTGGGGAGAACACAAGAGTTGGTAATGCTCTACATGTTGAGCTATCAGGGACTATGAGAGCTATAAAGTTAGCCAAACAATAATTCCACATGAATTAAGAGCACGAAATTCATCATTAAAAATCACAAAAAGTCTTAATTCACAATAATCACTTATGACCCATAATTAAAAAGATGAAGTTATAGCTTAATTGATAAAAGGAATCTATCCCCCTTAGCTCTAGGTCTTGAATCCACTAGCTTAAGCTTCAATCTCCCCCTAGCTCTTCAAACCCCAAGCTTTCTCTAGCATCCTCTTCTTTTCTCTTGTGATCTACTTTCTCTCTCTACCTCTTATGTTTGTGAAATGAAAATAATAAATGGCTTAACATAGTTTTCTCATTAAGAGTTATGATTAGATAGTCATCTCTTAATTGGGCTAGGTTTCTAATTGTCTTGATGGGTTCAACATTCTTACTAACTAATTCACAAAAGTTACTACTCACTTAATCCGCTAAAACACCGAATAATTATCATCTCTAAATAGTAACTTAGCAAAAATAATTATTCTCACTAAAATACCAAAAATAACCTTCTTAATGAAAATAACTAATTTACCCCTTAATCTAAAAATGACTAAAATACCCTTCTAGGGCAAAAATCCACAAATCCCAAATAAATACAAACAAAACAATAAATCACACATAAACATATATAGTTACATATAATAAATAATTAAAATAATTCTGGCGAAAAACAGGTTATTACATGTATCGTTGTTTCCCTCGGGATTCACCGGTTCGAGAATCGGAACTGTTTGACTTTGGAGAATTTGGATTGTTAAACGCGGTGCTTGAGAGGTGCAGGAACGACTCGCGAAGGTTCTCCTGTGAGTTCCAGCCATTACTTCGGGGATAGGAGCAGTAACTATTAACCGTTGCGGTGGAGGAACGTGTAACTGATAATAGTTACGGCGGGGATGCGCATAACAAAAAACGGTTACGGTGGAGGATCGTTGGACCATGGCGGTTTCACGAACGGTCCTCTCCTTCTAGTGCCAAATGATATGTCCGGTGATAACAGTTGAGTAGCAACGGTGGTAGAGAATGCTTTGATGGGACAGTACCGACTTCCAGCATGGTGGCGATGAATCTTCGTGGTGGAACGAAAGGTGCTTGCAGGCACATTAGCACTCTGATTCTCAACTCAGTAATGGAACTGAGAAACAGTTTGTAAGAAGTGTTGTGAAAAGTGATGTGTACCTTGAGGGTGAAGCAAGTTCACCCTTATATAGGCGCGCTTAAGTCATAACCGTCTCCAGGTTATGAGGCGTATGATTAGGGACAGAGCAGGACACGTGTATGGTGATCCTTGCGCGAGGGTCCGCTCCTATGTGGTAAGATATACGCAAGCTAGAGTGCTACTTTGAGTGCGGAGCCTTAACGCAGTGTATCTTATGCCACGTGTCGTCGTGCGGTTTGTCTTCTGACCGGTCCAGAACATTAATACTAACAATTGTCTTGTAATATGAATAATTAACATTGAATGCATTTATACATTAAGGCAATTAAGTATACAAAAACAGAACAATATTCATTCATTCAAATTGATAGAATACATCAGATACAATAATGACATCGCTAAAAATGTATAGGGTGAATCTGCTAACAATCTCACAACACCCAAGTTAATAGCATACAACGACAAAATGCCAACCAATAATACGATAAAATCTAAATTACCAAAATACCCATGCTTCTGGATCTGCAACGTTGACGTCCAAATCATTGATTGAATATGTGATTGATTGAAGCTGATCTTTCAATATGAACCAAATGAACACCGCAACAAGATGCAAAATTAAATGTCACACAAGATGACGAACAACACAACACCGCACTCAGACGGCGAAATCACAAAAAGTCACAAAAGAAAAAACTTGATATATGTGTGATAATCACTTATTTAGATCAGAAAAAATGGGGAAAACATGCAGATATGTCAAAAAAATGACCTAAAATCACCCCTCCTCAATAAGTGAAAAAGAATGAAAACTTAGAGAGAAGTTGAAGTTTCTCTCGCTAAAAAACTAGGACCGCCTATCATAGTGGCAGTTTTGTTATGTAAATATCATTTACCTTTATGGTGTATCTTTCTTAATATTTGTAAGTATTAGGCTTAATTGCTATTTTCTTCCCTTAAATATTTTTTTAGTATCGCTTTGGTTCCATAAGTAATAAAAAGTCTATTTGAGTCATTTAAATTAATTTTCATTACACTTTTTGGTCCCTTCCGTTAGGGTTGTGAAAAAACTGTTAAGGGGTTAACCCCAAATGTCTCAGGTGGGCCAATATTATAGGTGATCCACCAAAGGCCTAAGTAATATTTTTAATCTCAACCGTTTGATATTTTTTACGGAAAAACAACCATTAGATCATACATGTCTACAAGATCTAACAATGTGTCACCAACACTTAATTTATCTACTACATTTCTTTATCTTCTTCATTCCTTCTATTCTTCATCTTCATCATCAGTTTGATACATTCATCATAAAATCCAAACAAACCCACGAAGAAAAAAAATCATTTATGTCTCATTCTTCATTTTCACACATTCAAATTTCCCAAATTCTTCAATTTTTAAAATTTTCTCTCATAAGATAAGATGTCTGGCCGAGGAGGGAGGTAAATGAAAAGGAAGAACCCTCTACGGTTTTGGTGGTTGAAGAAGACAAAAAAAAATAAATTATGTTGTTTCTATATAATTGTTATATTTTAACTAGATTTTTTTTTTTTGACAAGAATATTTTAACTAGATATATGCACTAAATTATAAACATAAATTTTATACAAATTAAATATATTTCATAAAAAAAAAAAAATTAAAATTTGATTATGTATCTAGTTTTAAGGATAAAATCAGACAAAATTATAATCATCGACATGCGATCATATATTTTTTTTTTAGAATGGGGCATGTGAACATATTTTTATTTTTTAAATGGATCATGTGAACATATTTATAATTTAATATATATATATATATATATATATATATATATATACCAATTAAATATGTTCAATAAAAAATTAGGATTTGATTACATACCTAGTTTAAAGGATAAAATCAAAAAAAATTATAATCATTGACATATGAACATATTTAAATTTACTAAATATATGTAGTAAATTAACATAGATTTTATACCAATTAAATATGTTCAATAAAAAATTTGGATATGATTACATACCTAGTTTATAGGAAAAAATCAAAAAAGCTATAATCTTCGACATGTGAACACATTTATAATTTTTATTTATAATGTTAATTTCTATTTTTAATATATTTTTTTTAGATTATACTTGAGTGTGTGATGTCATCCCAAGTACACTTAATAAAGGAAAATGATTCATAGACATCCTTTCTCATACCACTCTTGTATACCCCCCATATGACAGGGTATATTGGTAATTTCGCAAACAGTGAACCACACCCTCACTGCCTCACACTTTTTTTTTTCCTTTCTTCTCCTCAGTCCTCACTTGCCACCAACCACCGCCGTCACCACCACCATCTCCGTTGTCATTGACCAACATCATCCACTGACCATCTCCGCATCACAACCACCGCCGTCACTCAAACGTTCCCCTTCTCTCTCTCACACCCCAGTCGCCCTCAGATCCAACATCATCCGTCACTACCCTCGATCTAACTTCCATTTCCGTCCTTACCTTCACTCACCGTCACCTTCACTTTTCTCGTCGGCGCCGCAACTTTCCGTCCAGATCTGCATTAATGGGTTATGCGTTTTAAGATCTGCGTTTCAGGAAGTAACTGGTTTCAGAAAACGACCAGAAAAAAACGTTTCAGAAAACGACTGCGTGGTGGTGTTCGGTGATGAAAAAAGCGGCGGTGTCCGGTGGCTGGCGAGGCAGAGAAAGGAGAGAGGCAGAGAAAGGAGTGGATGAGCCGTGTTGTTTTCAATTGATAATTGATTAATAAAATAAATAATAAATAAAATAAAGATTATTTTATGACATTTTTCTGTACATGTGGAATGTGTATAGAGTGGTATGCCACATAGTGTGGTTCACGTATCACCACCCCTTAATAAATGTGAAAAATGGTTGGGAAATTGCAGAAACTCTTTTTCTAACGACAAACTTGTACAGCTTTCAGTAACAAAAAAACCATTTTGTTTTTGTCACTTTTACGAAAATGGATGAAAGCATCAACATCATAGGAGCTAGAAAAGAACTCATGGTTTCACCATCATCTGCTGAAAACCAAACTGTCAAAACCGCCTATTTTCTTAAACCATGCATCAGAGACGACACTTATTCTCTTACACCCCATTTCTCTATTTCCTCTCAAACCACCACAAATTTGCCATTAGAAGTGAAGTACAATGGGTGGAGAACTCCACAAGAAGAATGGAAGAAATGGGTCAAAAAATTACAACCAAAGTTTGAATTTTTATGGATCAAAATTGGAAGGTTTAATAGCAGTTATAACCCCCTAACTTTCCCAAAGATGCGATTTTGGCCCCCGAGAAAAATACTAAAAAACCATCCCCTAAATTTTGCACATGTGCCAGTTTTGGCCCCCAATGTCAATTTTGATTCGGTCTACGCTGACGTGACACCTTAAGTGATGTGCCACGTGTTATTTTTATATTATTTTTTTACCAAAAATTGGCATTGGGGGGCCAAAACTACTATAGTTGCAAAACTTATGGGGCGATTTTGTAGTTTTTTTTCTTAGGGAGTCAAAATCGCAACTTCGTGAAAGTTAGGGTGCGAAAACTGCTATTAAGCCAAACTGGAATATATCATGCAATCACAGCTTCTACTTATGAAATCAAAAGGGATGATGATTTTATTCTTGAACTTGCTAATAGATGGTGTTCCAAGACCAATACTTTTGTGTTCCCTTGGGGAGACTTAACTTTGCTTAATAGCGCCATTAATGGAAATGTCACAACAACCATAAAGAGTTTTAGAGAAATTATTTGGGCACCTTTTCAATTGGTTCAAATTTGGGCTTTAGAGAGGTTTCAAGCATTGACGCCACACCCTTATGGAAAAGGGCACCATGTTGTACCAAAGGTGGCTAGATGGGGTGGAATAGAAATGATGAAAACTAAAGTCTTGAAAAAGGTCATGGATTGTGCAGGATTTAATAATGAATTTCTGTGAAAGCCATACGAGAATTCACCATGCATTGAGGTTTTATAATGAAAAGGATATGTGGAGATATGATAGTCCTTGTTTAGATGAAGAGTTAGCGTCGTTTTCTTGATGTTTGAAAGTTTGTGAGTTGGTGTTGGTATGGAATGTAAAGAGAAGTACTTCCCTCATCGTGTCGCAATGCAATTTGGTATGGATCAAGATATTCCTGTAAGAAGGATCCTTGGATGATTTATAACAAGCCGATCGCAATACTAGATATAGATTTGCTCATTCAATTGTGTTCTAGATACTATGATTGGTGGCAGCAATCGAAATCAAGTGAGGAAGGAGATAATAATAGAATCAAGGTTGAAAACTCTGATGGCCTAACTCCACCTGGTTTTACTTCCAAGTTTGAGAAACATCAAAAGGAAGCTTCTGATGAAGAGGATCACAAATTAGTTTATGAACTATCAAGTTCCGATGATGATGAAGTAGTTGAAAATGGTAGGGCTTTGTGTAGTCCTGAATTTGGTGATTTTACATCATCAGATTGTGCTTGATGAAGATGAAATCAAGAGTCTATTTTGTGATAGAAATGGTGAGAAAGAGGAAAGTGTTGGTCCTTTGATATTAGACATCGCATTTGATACTGAAAACAGGATCCAGAAACTTAAAACAATGGGAATTAGGCTACTGATTTTGTTGTGTTTATCACTTTATCTACTGAATATTTGAAATATAGCAAATTATGGATTGCTTTTAATGAAGATCTTGTGCATTAGAAATTATTTCAATTAACGTATGAAAAGTAACATATTTCACATTTAGTAATTTCTTGATGATATTGAAACTATTAAGATGCATGGTTTATACTTTTGTTTCTAACATCTAGCTATTCATTTTTTTTTAATGGTAAAGTAATAATATATATAAACAAGAGGGATCAAGTCCCAAATAGTATAAGAGTAACAAAAACCAAACACGAGAGGGCCAACAGGAGCCTGGCTATGTGAACCAAAGGTACTCCAGAAAAATAAAACAAAAACACCAAACTTCAACCACCTTGAAAAACCGTAAGGCAAGAAACAAGGAAAACAAAAAGAAAACACCTCCTCGACAAGCCGGATAGGAGCGGCTGACTCGCCACAACACCCCAGCTGAGGACCTGAACCCACAACCCAAACACCCTACCAAAACTAGCACAGGACATGTTACGCCTCCCAATCGTATAAGAAGCATATGCTGGCAGAACTCTTACCCATGAACCACTTTCACGAAGAGAGCTTCACCCTATCTACAAGAAGCACGACAGTCGGAGTTCCTCATGCAAAAAATAATATCATATGAGAGTTCCAATAAGCCCACACAACAGCAAGTCAAACTGATATTCATAGAAAACTTTAATAATAATTTATTTAATTTAAAAATGATAAACATATGAGAAATAATAGAGAAAAGTGGGTAGTTGTTGGTAGTTGTGTTTTATTTCCAAGAATAAAATATTTTCACCCTTTAAACATTAAAAAGAGGCCTCATTTGAAATCTTTGGCGGTTTTCCTAAAGGTATATGTTCTGCTTTTAATCTCATTTGGCTCTCGTGTGTATGAGTGATTTGGAGCGAAAGAAATGCTCGGGTTTTTGATCAAAAAGAGGTCTCGTTAACACATCTGGTTGACAAAATTAAACTTCAATCATATTGGTGTCTGAAAGCGAATCGTCCTAATTTTTCTTTTACTTATCATTTGTGGTGGCTTTGTCCTTTATCTTGTTTGGGAATATTTTTGTAAAGGGGCGGATTTGACCCTTTTTCTTTCCCCATGCATTGTTATTTCTTGATGTAAACTGATACCCATTTTTGCTGGTTTTTGGCACTTCTTGTGCTTTAATTTCCAGACAGTTGAATAATATATTCTATTTTAACTTCTTAAAATAAATCAATAACGGTTAAAGATATGTTTTTACAAGGGTGGGGGGAAGGAGGTGAGGCTTGGCAGTGGCGTAGGCGGTTGTGGGTGTGGGAGGAGGATCTTTTAGAGGAGTGTAGAATGTTACTTCTTAATGTTTCTTTGCAGTCTCTTTCTTATGATGTGTGGCAGTGGTTACCGGATCCCTCAGGTGATTACTTTGTTCGTTCTATGTATGTTATGCTCACAACTCAGGAGGTACCGCAGGTTACTCAGGATGTCGATTTGATTTGGCATAAACAGGTTCTCCTAAAGGTGTCAGTCTTTGCTTGGCGGCTGCTCCGTGATCGTCCTCCTACTAAATCTAACTTGGCATCACGTGGTATAATTAATGTGGATGCTTCTATGTGTGTTTCGGGGTGTGGTCAGGTGGAGGATGCTCGTCATTTGTTGTCCCTGCTTTGGGTCATTGTGGCCTCTAGTGCGGTCGTGGATTGGTTTTGATGGTGTTGATCATCAAGAAATTTCTAATCATTTTATTCAGTTTACTCACTATACAGGTGTTATGAAATCAAGACGGTCTTTTCTTCAGCTTATTTGGCTTCTAACCGTTTGGACCATATGGAATGAAAGAAATGCTAGATTATTTAATCAAAAGGAGTCATCTTTAGATCAGCTACTAGACAAAGTAAAGTATTATTCTTTGTGGTGGTTGAAAGCCAAAAAGGCTTGTTTTGTATTTGGTGATCATATGTGGTGGTCTAGTCCTACGTCGTGTTTAAGCGTTGGATAGACTCTTTGTATCTTTTGTGAACCTTTGTTTGCGGTGGTTTCTTGGCACACCTTTTGCTGACGATATCACTTTTGCAATGTTAATATAATCCATTTTTTCTTGTTAAAAAAAGACTTTTTTAGACTTGTGCCAAACATAGGAATGTTATATTTCTCTGTTTTTTTTTTTTTTTCTGAGGGAGGAATGTAATATTTCTAACATCACTTTTGTGGTAACCTTAGCAGAGAAAATGATCCGCTCAGATTTTTTTTTTCTTTTATAAACTTATTAGTATGCTATTATTTATTTTGGTCTCTATGTTTTTTTTAAACTTTATAGGATAGGATACTGTATAACTGGCCTTCTTTTTCAACACTTATGTAAGTCTTTTAACCAAGTAAAATATAAAACAACCATGAGGATAGTTGTTAATTGATGATTTTAACTCTAAAACAATTTGTCAAAAAAAAAAAAAAAAAACTCTATAAAACAACGACAAGCACAACTTCAAAAGTAAATTTTAGTTGTTTTGTTTTATATTTATTTGACAATATTGATTTTGAAACAAAGTTAGCTGGACACATTAGTTTGTTAGTAAGGCTAATCTTGCAAAAAGATAAAATTTATCAATCTCCACTTTCCAGAATACCTTCAAAATGGAGATAAAATTTATCAATCTCCACTTTACAGAATACCTTTAAAATTATATATAATATTTTCTTTGCTCTATATTTAGAGTTCATATTGAGTCATCTAGCTAACTATACATCATACACAACTTAGTGCATGATGGATGGTTGTATAAAAATTGCAAGCTTTGACTCAAAATGAGAAGCTTGCATTTGCTATTGGCACATTATATGCATTACTATTTCCTAACTCATCAACGTGAGTGGACATTTTGTTCTTCTATAACTCTGAAAAAAATAAAATACACATGAAACATATAGAATGATATCCCATTGGTTGAATCACCTGGATGTATATTATGGTACAATATATAAATCTATATATAGATGTTATCATATCTTGGAAGCATCAGCAGTGACTCGGTTAAGGGCAATGGCAGTCTTTGAGCCAGAAGGGCGCCCCAACTGCTTGCCGATGAAGTCGCCAGCTGACATGAGCTTTCCAATATCAACATTGGTTTTGATACCAAGTCCATTCAGCATGTACACAACATCTTCCGTCGCTACATTTCCTGATGCCCCCTTAGCATATGGACAGCCACCAAGACCAGCAACTGAAGAATCCACTGCACTTATTCCCATCTATTTACATGCAGAAAAACCAATAATGTCCATTAATAACTGCGACTAACAAATGATAAAAGGAAGACCCAGCTTAAAGTTAAACCTGGTTATACGGATACCTATATTCTAGAAAATATATGATCCAGATTCCTTACAGCTAGAAAATCCTAAGTTTGCCACAGTCATGTATCTCTGGCAGTCCAATCAAGATAGGATGACTCATGTTCAACTCGGTAAATCACATTCGAAGGATGCAGTTGTAACATGATTCATTTGATCTTAATCAGGCAGCCCTAAGATGCATGGCTGCGGCAAATTCAGGATTTTCCAACTGCAGAAAATCTAAATCCAAGGTATACAGTATTCATTGATGCTAGTGAATTTCCATTAATCATAGTCGTTTGATAGTTCGTTCATTAATTGCCGCTTTTATTACACATTACATATATAGAAGAGGAAAAAGCTCAATAAGTTCTACTAACCAATAAACAAAAAGAAATGAAAAATTCAAGCTGTTTGTTAACTTACTTGGAGGGAGACAAGAATATTTGGAAGGGATTGCCCATATGTGTCATGGAAGTGGACAGCAAGCTTTTCTGTTGGTACAATAGCCATTACAGCCAAAAGCATTGGAACTACGGTGCCTGATCACAATTAAAATAATAAACTCTCAGAAAGAGTATATATATTCAGGATTAAGAGGAAAAACACAGTTTGACAATTAACATTAATTCCCCAATTCTTCCTAGTCTCAATTAAATGTTTGACACTCGTTTACTACCTTATTTTCCCTTTGATTTCCGTTTTCAATTAGTTGTATAGAAAAATGGTGCAAATAACATTTATGTTATAAAATCTTTGAAAATATGAAATGGTAAGAACATTTTTATGACTATGAGTAAACAAGAAGCAAAACCCAAATTTTTCTTTTAATTTTCACTTTTGGTATTCTTCGCCGTCTCTCCGTATAGGGTATACCACAGTGTAATTGTGGTTCTTGGTTCGGCCCTGTTTGTTGTATTTTCGATTCTTTGTTTTACTTCCCTTTAGGCACATCTTGTGCTTAATTGGGTTGGTTTTTTAATTCGCTTCTTCAACAATAAAAAAAATATATGATTTTCTCAAACCAAGTACGACTGTAATTTAAAAATTAAAAAAGAAAGTCATCTAACACATTACCTGGTGTGCCTACCCCAATTGTGTCACCAAGTGAGATTTCGAAACAACCCATATCATATAGTGCTTTAGCTACATAAGCTACTTTTGATGGAGGAACTGGTCCTTCAACTGGGCATCCAACAACGCATGATACATACCTACCAAATTTAAATACAGCACTGATTGGAATAAGTACAACAGAAACAGAATTTCTCTTTCCATAAAATTTACAACATCAACACAAAGGGACTTTCACATGTGTAACTGTTAAGACCTTGACGGCTTGACCTGATTGAGTTTCAAAAATACAAAGAAGGTCTTCACCAGTGCCAAATCATCTCAAAACAACAATACAGATATAGATGTTGAGATTGGTATTAAGTATTTCATAGAATTTGAGGTCTTACGGGATAGCATTAGGAATAATGGTGATAACCAGTTCAATGTTAGAAGAAATTTTCAATTAATTTATACATGAGCCACCAAATACAGATAAGATTGCAGAGAAAAACATGTGAATCCTATAGAAAATATCAAATGGGAAAAAAAAAATTGGAATCTTTCAATCAAGCATACAAACCCACTTGCAACTTGCAAGTATATTAAAGTGGAGATATTTGATGGATGCTTAGAATAATGAAGAAACAAAATGTATACCCTCGAACTGGAATTGAGAGCTCTTTGGCAGCACGAGTGACAGCTCGATAGCGGGAAAGACTCTCTTCAATACTACAATTAATGTTTGATTTTGAGAAAGATTCAGAAGCTGATGCAAAAACAGCTACTTCTCTAGCTCCAGCAGCAACGGCAGCTTCAAACCCCTATAAATGTAAAATATAGATAAGACATCTGAATGTAAAGCTGGCAACGTATGGTTGTTTTAGATAGTTGCACCTTTAAATTAGGAGTCAGAACTGGCAATCTGATGCCTCTCAGGTTATGAACTGCTTGCATCACATCTTTTGCATCAGCCAACTGAAAGACAAAGCAAATGACATTGAAGCAGGTAAATCTCACATCACGGTGGAAATAATTGGTTAAGGATAACAACTAGTACTCTAGTTGTAATCGTATCTTTTATAATGGACAAATAGATTACAACTGTGCACTAAATGCGTAAGGTCTGTTCGGATTGAATGATTGAGGTAAAATATCTTTTTTGTTGAGCACAGATAAAAAGTGAGGGAAATCATTTTGGAAGAAAATATAATAGTTCAGTTATAAACAGAAAATGATATTTTACCATTATCTTTTAATTTATGGGATTGAGAACTAATATCATGTAAATGCACTTTGAAGAAAGTGTACCACAACAATCATTCATAATATCAATGTCAAGTTACATAAATATGACAAAGGAATTATAATATATACCTGTGGGACCCATTTGGGAGATACAAAACTAGTAGCCTCAATGACAGATAACCCAGTAGATGCTAGTCTATGAATCAATTCAATCTTTACATCTGTTGGTACAATGTTCTTCTCATTTTGTAATCCATCCCTTGGTCCAACTTCAACTATCTTAACAAACTCAGGCATACCTTTCATAAACTGCATTGCCCAGTTAAAAAATTTAAGTATCTCACATACCAACTAACCAAAGAAATATGATAAAATCACCAACTGCAATGAATTTAAACTTTGACATAAAACATAAAATGTAGATACAAAAAGAGACACCAGAGAATTATAATTTAATGGAAATAAAGAATTGTCCTTGAACAGAAAGTACTGCTGCCGTTGCATACCTTATATGCCATATCTTGCATGTCTTTGTTATTACGCTTTTGACTATACTGGTAATCTGAGGTATAAAATGAATTGTCAACGATTCCAGATTTCAACGTGTTTCTCCCTGTTGTCATGGTCCTTGGACTGAAAGAGTCACCTCGGGACATGTCTCTTGTTTGCCTTTTCCAAGGGTATGTTTCTGCTGTGTAATCCTCATTGTCTTCACTGCACAGAATATAGTCTTAAGGTTATGCTATATATATATATAATTGGCAGATAATAGGTCAGTAATACGTGAAAGGAGTTAATGTAAAGTAAAGGAGGACAAAACGAAGTTGAATGATATTAAATATATGCATAAGTATTGACTTGTACTAAGTTGCGAAATTCGACTCACTTGCAGCTATTAGATGTGCTGCAACTTCGTCCTTCAATAAAGCAGTTTCCCATACCCAAATTATCTACTTGTGGACGGCAACAACCAGATGAAAACCTCTGAACTCTGTCCATGGTACTCATGCTTGGTAGCTTGTCATGGCCAAGAGGCTCCTCCAAACTTGACATGGTGAAGTGAATGAGAGAAACGAAGCTGGAAAAAGATATTCAGAGTAAGTATCATTGTGCAACAATAACTTATTTAATATTCTTTCTACCCTTTTCACCAGGTCATTGAGCATTATATACATTCATAATCATATTAATTGTCTACTCTATACAGTGAAATCCTTGTTTTTTTAATAAGGAAAGTTTAGGGTAAGGGGTGGTGCCCCTAGTCCAAGGCAGGAAAAACCTTCAGGCTCAAAGGGCACTCACAAAAAAATTTACATTCACCTCCATCCGGGTCCAAAACATGTCTTTTTACCACTAGAACAAAACCATTGGAGTTATTATACCGGTTAAATGTTTAACAATCAAGATGTCATTGGCTAAAACTGCAAAACAAATTTGTTGTCTTTATCAGACTTATTTACATTGCAAATCATAGATACACACAAGAAAACCTTCCATAAAATGCACTCCCTCTGGTTCATGTATCTGTTCGGATGTTCGGACCAGATACATCAACTTTTGTTGACCCAATTTTCTCTTATATATATATAATCTGTTGGAACCATAAAAAAAGAACTACATTATATTGTTGGATTCTTAAATTGCATCTAATATACTTCAAAAATTGTAATTTCTTCATTTGGTTTAACATGCAAAAGAGCTAATTCAATTTCATTCCTCATTCAAATAATCACAATTGACTCCAAAGTGTGACAAATAGGCATGCAACAAATAATTCAGAGTTATGAATAAGCAATAAAGCATAATCAAATCATTCTCAATCCACCAAATTGCCTTCAAATTACAGAAAAATAAGGAATTTTAAGATGCATGCTGACCTGAAACGAATGAAAATTAGAAGAAGAAATGGAGAAAACGTTGAGGGATAGGGTTTATACGAAACCCTAGAAATTGGGGGAATTTGAATTTGGTGATGTTTACGAAGAAGAAGAAGAAGAACGCGTAAAATAAAGGTTGCGTGATGAAGTTGTGAATATTTATAAATAAATGAATAAGTTAGTTGGTTGGTGAGAGGATGGATGGTTCACCAAATTAGAATGTGGTCATTTTTAATACCAGAAGAAACGGTATGTCTGCTTTTCCTTTTCTTTTTTAGTAATGTTTCTTTTTTTCTTTTTCTTTTAGTAGAAATTTTAATGTGTTTCTTTATTATTATTTTTTTTCTTTTAGTAGAAATTTTAATTAATGTGTTTCATTATTATTTTTTTGAGAAATGATATTTGTGCAACCATTTTGGTACAACTTTTGTATAATTTTCTCTCTCATACTCACATTATGTTTTTATTCTCTCTCTACCTTTTTCTCTTTCTATTGTTTTTAACCAATGAGAAGATAGAACAACAAAGTTGTCTAAAAGGTTGTACCAAAATGGTTGTCAAAATATCACTACTCTATTTTTTTAGTTTAATGACTAGAAATTCATCTTAAGATGAATAAGTGAGAATTCAAGGTTCAAATATCAGCTCATGTATATTATATTGGAAAATGTTAACCGGTGTCCCAAGAGCACCGGTTAAAGAAGCAAGTATAGTAATTTTTGTAAATATGAAGTTTGACACTTTAATAATGATTAATCTTCTTTCAACAACTTTTGGTCAAGGTGCGTCAATTGAATTTTCTTTATACAAAAGAGTTCAACATCAAACTCATGATCATTTAATTAAAAATACAATTTTTTATTGAAACCAATAATTATTTATTTAAAATTTATATATTCAATATAAAATACACAAGTTACAATACAAACTTACTACTTTTTCTTTGTTCTTGGGACAAGTGTTACTTCAACCGGAAGGTCGCGATTAGGGTCAACTTCCTTGCCTGTTTTAAAGACGATCTCAATCGGTCACTTATTGTAACGCTCTTATTTCTATTTAAGCAATTAAACATGCGAATAATACATTTATTCAAGAAATAGAGGCTACGCCACATTCAAAATTCAAAACCGATAGACATGTATATAAACATCAACAGTTACAGCGGAATATAAACCAGAGTAATCAAAATATGTACATGTCATGAACAAATAAATCATATCCCAAAGATGAATCTCAAAAACCCAAACATACGGGTAGTCACCAACAAAACAATAATCCAAAGGAAAAATAAAATAACCTAATCTAGACACAACAAGCCTAGATCAGAGCCGACTCAACACCGATATCGGAAAAAGCTCTCGATATCCCAAGCAAAGACTCACCGAGCACTACTCCTGCACAACGTCTACTCACCCATACAGGCAAGTAGGCGGTTAAAACCACTGGGGGTAAGTATTACATTATCATAATTCAAATAACAATTAAATCGTATAATATCATGTATTTGAATAATATTAGTCATACATAAATACTTACATTACAATTTGATAGCTCATATCAACATACATCAATCATATGAGCAATTATCCATTCATAAGTATTCATTCACAATCATCAATCACAATCATTCATCTCATTTTATCACCAATCACATATATTACATAAGACTCATGTTATGATATGCACTTATTGACACATAAATGCATGTGGTACCAAATCTCCAAAAGGTCGTCACCTCCGATGATAAAACACATCGTATGTAAGGGTTCACCGCCGCCTTACATAATCTCCGAAGTAAAAGAGCTCAACCCTTTTACAACAACTCGACTATGATGCATGGACATGTATAAGGACTCGATAATGCGACAACAATTCACAATTTTAACCTCAATATATAGGACAACACCCAATTATATTGATTATCTCCACAACATTGCATTATCAAGGAAATGTAACACCCCGTTACCCAAAAGTAAATAAATAACAATAATCATCAGAGTATTTCACCAAACGGGTATGCTACTTTGCAAATTCAAAATTCCTAAATAGAAAATAAAGCTATTTAGTTCAACATCAGTCATAATTTCAAAATCATGCAGCAGAAAGTTTGCGTTTCAATAACAACAACAATGTTTTAATCTCCAACAACAACTTGGCATTAAGCCTAAACAACAATAAGTTAGCCAATGAAAAGGGCACATCAACAAGTTCCAAAATTTGATACATGAAAAGGAAAAGCAACAACAACAAAGATAATCAATATTCCCATCCCACGTATCAGAGCCCTAGACACGACGATGAGCCACCACCTACTACTCAGGATCACCTGCAAGTTACCCATAGGAAGGGCAACATTTTCAAGCAGAAGGGGTGAGATTCACAACAATAAATATAGATATTAAAATCATCAAATGAATCTAACACCCTATAACTTCAATTACATCAACTTCGCAATTATCAATATTTGTTCACAAGCCACAACAACATCATCAACACCATCCATTTAACAAGTATGTAAACAATGTATAGAATATCAACAACATCAACAGTAACAACCAGATAATAACTGAAATCAACCAAGACTCATGCAAATGACATGACCACTGCTAAGACACCATCTTAGACTTCTTAATGAAATGCAATTATGCATGTGGTACCAATCAGGACCGAGGCCCTCACCGCTTTTGAATGGTTAAAGCATTCATCAGGACCGAAGCCCTCACCGTTGTTGAGCAACTAGTGCTCCAGAACCGAAGCCCTCACTGCTGTTTTTATGCATATGCAATGGACCTACTTGTGTATATCTACATACAACTGACCATGCAATGCAACTCCATGAGACTTCTATTGATACAACATGTATGATTAATAGTTAAAACATACAATGCATTCCTCATCATCAATTAACATCCAACAAAGATTCAACCATTCAGAATGATGCACAATAAAATAAAATTATGCTTAAACAACAACGCTTAAACCTTATCATTCAAGCAAGCAAAACTGCACTCAAAACTGCACTAGCTCGCCTCGCGAGCACATCTGCTCGCCATGGCGAGTTCACAAAAATCCTAGCTCACCATGGCGAGTTCAAGGCGAACTCGAGGCGAGTGAAAATCAGGTGCTCTCGGGAAAAAGTGACATTTTCTCACTCAAACTCCATTTCTAAGTTCCCTATTCATCTTTTTAACCTGAAACTTCCACCATTCATCATTAAAATCATCTAGGTACCTTAAACCATTCCCAAAACATCTTATAACAACTTTTCAAAAATCACATTTTGCCTGGGTTTACTCGCGATGGCGAGTTGTATTGCTCGCGAGGCGAGTGATGATGTTGTTCACTCGCGAGGCGAGACATGAATGCTCGCGAGGCGAGCGATGAACATCAGTACGGACAGAAAACTGGTTTTTCCCCAAAATCCCATTTTTCTTCCAATCACTCCCCAAATCAGTTTACAGATGCGAATTAACTTTCTGTATGCAATTAGAACCTATTTCTAACATCAAATTCATGCCTACAACTTCAAAACCACAATTTCATCATAAAACCCAAAATCCCCAATTTTTACCAAAACCTGTTAACTCAAAATCAGACTTTAAATTCTACACTATTGAAGTAAACCCCACCCTTACCTTAGTTCAGAATGAAAAATGCACAGCAACAAGGGGTTCCTCTAGTTCTTCTCTCTTGCTCCTGGTTTTCTCTTCCTTGGCTTGGTTTCACGTAAAATGATTCTGACTCCCACTTTCTATTTTCTTAACTTCCCACTTAAGAGTAACTCCCTCCTAATTACACTTAACTCCCCCAAATCCTAATAATTCCAATTAATTCCCCAAACTCCAAAATAATTAATATTTCATACTTATTCTAATTATTATTAAATAAACCATATAATAAAATAATACACCATATAAATCACCCGAAATCACACATATAAATATAAACATATGCATATACTCCACATAAATCACCAAACCATCATATATAAATATATATATATATATATATACTCCACATAGTTTAAAATTAATTAAATAAATAACTAGGGCGTTACAGGAAACATGCCCACACACAAATAAATCATAGCATTCATCATCACATAATAACTTGATTATCACCAATCAACAATATCATTCAACACCCACTATCACATATAGTTTCATCCTTCCAACATCTACTACATCATAAGTAAGATAGCATATACATCTCATAACATGTCAATCATTCACACAATTTCACTTAACCATATAAACAAGTCACCGTACCAACTTGTAACGAAACAACATAGACAAGTTGAAAACCATTAACCAATCTTAATCAACAATGTATACATGAAATTAAGTCGTCTTCGGATCATCAACATTAACCCAAGCACAACTTAAGTTCATAGAAAAATCTCATTTTCACAACCTTTCACTTCCCAACCGAAATATCATTTATACTTTGATTAAGATATTGACCACCCTTGAAAGCATCACCTAAGTCTATATGAGCTGTAGGTTCAACTTGCAAGCCTTATTAGCTTACAAAATTTGTTTTCGACAAAGTTTGGAATTCTCAAAATTTCACAAGTTAAGATTCAATTCAAAAATTCCAAGTATATGCGAGCAATCATTGTTCCAGTAGGTTTTGGAAGGTTAACAGTGGTTAAACATGCTTAGGATATCATTTAAGAAAACTCGGATTGGCCCCAAAGACCGGGAACAAAAGATCAAAGTGACTGAAACTGGAGCTGTTCGCTTAAGCGAACAAGTTACAGTAGCAACTCACTTTGTTCGCTTTCTGGTCGCTCACCAGTTCGCTTGAGCGACCACATGTTCGCTTAAGGGAACGAGTTCCAGTAGCAACCAGAAATATTCGCTTACTTGCTCGCTCACAGTTCGCTTAGGCGAACTGAACCTAGAAAAACTATGAATGTTCGCTTACCAGGTCGCTTAAGCGAACCTTCACAGGTTTGCAGAAAAAGTTACGGGTTTGGAACCCTTTTCACTCAAAATTCCCAATTTGATCCCTCAATTCCAAAATTTTCCAGAACATGTTTATAGGTCAATATGACTAAAGAGACTCACAAAGACACAATCACACTTGAAAACACTTAACATTTGAGCTAACTCATAATTTTCACCAAAACACCAACACAATTCAAATTTTCATCATCAATCCATGAATATGCAAACCCAATCAATTATTCATCAATCATAACATCAATTAACATCCATAACATCAATTGAACAAGAATCAAATCTCAAATTAACAACAACTTAGCAAAATTCACCAATTGAGCACAATTTTCATAACTTATCATTTTTACACATTTGAACATGCAATTTCACCAACAATCATACAATTATCTTCAATTCATGCATACAAACATATCATCACAGTTGGAGCACGAATTTAGCAACAATTATCCATAATCACAATTCATACAACATTTGAGAATTTGCAAAGTGAAGATGATTATGATAAAGACTAACCCCCTTACCTTAGAAGAAGATTAACCCTAACTCTTGCTTCAATTCAGCTCCTAAGCTTACCCCAATTGATCCCTCAAGCTATTCTCTTCAAAACCCTTGTTCTTCTCTTCAACTCTTTCTCTCTCTACCTCTCTCTCTAGGAAAATTTTATGAAGTGAATGAAAGATATTTTCCTATGACAACCCTAATGTTATCTCCCTTAATGGGCTCAATTCTAGACCCTAATGGGCTTAACCCATTCTAACATAATTCTAAAAAGTTTCTATACACTCAACGGTAATTACTAACAACGGTAAAATATAACCAACGGTCACTAAACGGTAAAAATTAATCACTACACTAGTAACTTAGTAAAATAAGGGTTCTCGCTAAATATTAAAATAATTGTCACCAAAATTACCATTTTACCCTTACCTGCCAAATGACCAAAAAACTCTTCTAATACTGTAATCCATGTAAATGCACCCAATGACAATTAAATACACATAAGCACAAATAATCACAAACAAACACATAAAACACACAATAAAAGTAATTAAAATAAATCTAGCTAAAAATCGGGTTGTTACACTTATCACCCACTCAAGTCGACACAGATGGGAAAACATAAATACAATAAACCTAGTGAAACCTGACCACCCTCCAATTACATCAAATCTTTCCACAAAGTAGCAACATATGAGGGCCAAACCTGACCACCCATAACTGCAACACCTTCCACCCTTGGGCCATATTTATCCATAAGTACCATCTTTCAAAGTTGATGATCCACATGAAGCAACATCGATCTCCATTTGGCAACCTCTATACCACTTTACCCAACAAATTTTCTTCTCTCCAATAGCCCCCCCACCCCCAAAGGAAATTCCTATGAAGTCCTAAAATCACTTTGAGCACCTATGTCAGCATTTTCAAAAAGGATAGATGGAAAATATGGACTATATTCAACACTGAATTTAAAAGGAAAGTTCGACTTTCCAAATTAACATACTTATTTCCACATGTATGAATCCTACTTCTCAATTGCTCGAACAAAGACTCCCAAGTTGAGAATTTGTGCGGGTTGACACCCGCGCGGAAAGCCTAAATACATAAAAGGGATGGAGCCTTGACTACAATTTAGAAAATTGCAAGCCTAAGCTATGAAATTTGAATGCACATTAACAGCTATTAGACAACTCTTGTGGAAATTAACTTTCAACTCCGACACCATTTGAAACCCCGTTAACAACGCCTTTGTAGTACAAAGGTTATCAACTGTCCCCACCCTAATACAAAGTGTATCATCCACATATTGGAGGTTTGAAAGGGCCGTTCATCCCCTCTTTGCTTCAAACCCCTTAAATCGCATTTGCCATTAGACCCCACTAAAACCTTCCTCCACTAATATCAATTAGAGGTACATTTGAAAAGAAAACAAGTAATCAATATTGCATTGAAAATTGGACCTAATCATTTTGGGACAAATTATTTTAAAAAGAGGTCCATTATTTTGGTGTGGGAGACTAAATATGAACAAAATGGTTATCTAAAAGATTTCAGCTGAGAGGTTTGACTTAGAGCTTAATTTTATAACTTCAACGAATAGAGTTTGAATCCCGCCTAACAAAGTTGTAATTGTAATATGATCATTAATGTCACTTATATTAATAAAATTCCCCCTTCCCCACTAATTTTTTTTAATGAACAAAATGTTTAGAATTACATGACACTATAGCTCATTGAGAGAGTGGTAAATCGCGTGGTTTAGAATGTACAGAATTCCATGACCCCCCCAAAAAAAATGAATGTATAGAATTCCACCACAAGTGTGAACAAGATCGCTCTTGATGTTGACGAAAAAGCTATAAAACGAGTTAATTATAGCCTCACAATCATATACTTTTGATGTATAATTTGAGATATATTTCATTGCAACTGCCACCTACGAACATTTCCATGATTATACCAATGACAATAACTTTCAACATGTTTCTATTTTTTCAAGTCTCTTGATTTTTATTCTTTGAATCTTCATCTGGCAGTAACTTCACACCTCTAATATTTATGTTTATATACCACGGGTCACAACCTTGCTGGTTGTTATTAAAGCATAAGAAATACAGATACAGACATAGATACTGGACACGACACGGATACCGACACGCCAACACCATTAATAATTTCAGAAAATCACATAATTCAGTGTAATTATAAGGAGTGTCCGTGTATCATAGCTAGTTGACATCTTGTCCTACCACTAAGTTGAATAGGTACAATAAGACATTCTAATGACCACTATCTATCTACATCATGTATGGTTTGGACTTGCCCATCTTTTAGTATATTAATTAATACATACTTGGCTATGGTTCAAAATGGTTATCACGTCCATTCAATTTGTGTTCAAGCATTCTCCTGAAAATGAAACTACACAAGTCATAAATAAATATCTAGAATACACCGACGGATGGGAGATATCCATCATCTCATACCACATGATCTCATCCACAAGTAGACAAGATCATATTGTGTGAATAGGAATTAAATTAGAAAAAGAATAAACTATAGGTTTCATCTATAGATTATCATCATTTTCTTCTTTTAGTCTCTAAACTATAAAACTATATTAAATAGCTCTTAAACTATTATCAATCATGTAAATTGTTAAGAGTTTCACATCAGATAGTTGATGGTCTGATAATGTATTTATAAGTTGGGGCAATCCTCACGTTACAAGTCGGTTTTGTATGGTTGTGTTAGACTCAACCACATTTTCTAAGATAAAGAATGTATTGTGTGTGAATTTTAGAAAATACTTTAACTTTTATAAGAACTTAATAAAAAATGGTTGAAATTATTTTGTATGCATTGTTATGATTAAAAAAGTGATTTTGATATTCATTAATTTATATATTCATTGTTAAAGATTTTAAAATAAAATCATATCTCATTTTCAAAAAGATATCTTTGAAAAGTGATTTTTATGAAAGCTACTCAAAATAGGTTATCATTTTAAGCATTCTTTAAAATTTTATTATTAAAAGAAAAGTCATTGATGAAATACTTAAAATATTTTTTGTTGATATTTAGATCAATTTTTCATTTAAAGCTTTTTTTTTTTTTTAAATATAAAATCTTTTCAAAAAATTTATAAAAAGATGAAACACTTAAAATTATTTTAAAAAAAAGTTGCAACAAGTGGACTTTAAATAAGAGGTATGGTTAATGTTTAAGAATCAAATTGAATGATTTTAATTGTGGTGTTAGAGTGTACATGTTATAGAGGTGTCTTGTGGTCTTGTATTTTTGCTTGTTGAGTAGAGTGTCTTCTTCATACTTTAGTGGACACCATTATTAATAAAATTATAACTACTTATAAAGTAAAAAATTATTAAAATAGGAGAAATGATATTTGTACAACCATTTTTGTACAACTTTTGTACAACCTTCTCTCCCATACTCACATTATCTTCTTATTCTCTCTTTTCCTTTTTCTCTCTCTATTGTTTTTGACCAATAAAAAGAGAACACAACAAGGTTGTCCCAAAAATTGTACCAAAAGAGTTGTTCAAATATCACTACTCTTAAAATAGAAATGCCAAAAATCTCTAGCTCTTCATTAAGAATCACAAGTACGTTGATCCAAAGATCACAAGAGACAAAATCTTAATGTGTGACAAGAGAGCATTCAGTGGGAAAATAACACTGATTGATATTGCTATAGTTAGGATTTTATTGAATTTAATTTTTTTTGGGTTCCTAGGGTTCCAGGTGGCAGGTCTCTTCCCATGTAATCTTGGACCCCATTCTCTTTTGGATTTTTCTATCTTAGATTGTTCTAGTTTCTATTTTCCTTCTATGTCCTATGCTTGTTTGTCTTTTGTCTCTCTCTCTAGTTTGTTTTCATCCTCACAATGGAGTATGTGAGGAACACCAATCTTTCAAAAGAAGAAGTGGATACCATTGTTCGATGAAATTGAGACGGTCGAACATAGGGGTCTAAATCAATTCTACAAATTCGACTTGTATGATGAGAGATGTTTTTCACTTACGTTTTTTTTTTCTCTCAAGTCATATATCTCATATAATGTTCAAGAGTAGACAAATGGAGTGCGACAACGAGTGATCCGGTAAGGGAAAGTACAATAGATCTTAAAAAAACTTTATACCATTTAAAAAATTAGGTCGTAGCTAACTTAACCCTACAAAAACCGACTAAAACATGTCTCTGATTTAGAAAGACTTTTTAAAGTCATATATCTCATCCAATGTGATACATATGAGTTTTTCGATTAAACTCTAGCTGAAAAGCTTTTGTCCTACACAGGAATCTGTTGGAGATTCCATAGCCAGGGAAAAAACTCTACATCTCTTGGTTATCTCCAAGTTGTGCTGATAATGTCCTTAAGGATGGTCCCTAGTGTAAGATAACAACCTCCTCATCCTAAAATCCATATCAAGAATAGAGTAACCCTCTAAGGTAGAAAAAACCAACCTCATTCTGGACTAGGGTTTATGAACTTTCCCTCAAACTCAGATTGACGCCAATGGCAGAAAAGTTAGGTATCTGTGGGAACTTCATGATGCTACCAATTTGCATCAAGTGTCGAAAAAATCTCATAAAGAATAAAATATTCTTTCAATTTCATGATCAACTGTCTATCCATCCTGCATATTAAAAATATGTACTAAGAGATGGAGATGTTTTTCTGTTGTGGATCAGCAATATATCAAATGTTAAATAATTTTAGTCTTCATTAGGAACTAAAAGGAAAGAGCCACTAGGCTACTTGACCGAAAAAAGGAACTAAAGGCAAAGAGAGAGGTTCTGTTTTTTCACTTCTCTTTTGATGTAGCCTCATTATCCTTTTTTCTTCTATCAATTTTTCAAGTTTGACAGCAGTTATCTTTAGATAACTTCTTTTCCTGCAAACTAATGTTATCTTTGTGAAAGATCAATTGAAAACATCATCAAAATTACTGGAATTTGGAACTGTGTGATATTGTTTTCTTGCTTTCATCACCAACACCTATGCTCACCAATAAAAACTAAATTTGACAGAATTAGATGTCCCAACAACATCATAACATAAGAAGGGTCATTAAAAAAATTATCTATTAACATTATTTCCCTGTATCCCTCTCGCGCCAATGTTGAAAATTCATTTTTTCCTTCTGATTGTGATGGAAATGACAATCTCAATAAATGAAGTTATATAACAAGATTGATAATATTAGTGCCAAGAGATGGCAGGTTTATTGACTTTACTCCTTCCTACCTTCATCATCAACCCGAACCTTATTCCCGCAACAAAGCTTTTTGCTATGCTCCTTAATTTCTGACTTTTTCACAGAGCAATCTGCAACTACATCCTTTTTACCAAGCTCAGACCTTCTCTCCAAGAATTCGGTGTTCTCTTTCCAGACCTCGCCATTTGAATAAACCTCTTTTTTCCAAATAGGAACTGTTGCTTTTATCTCATCTATCAAATATCTACATGCCTCAAGCGCATCAGCCCTGTGGACAGAGGACACTGCAATGAAGACACTCGTTCCTCCAACAGGTACTGTACCTAGCCGGTGAGCAACAGCAATGGAATGTAGATTCCAGGATTCTCTAGCAGATGAACAGACGGACTTGATACAACGTATTGCCATTGGAATGTAAGCTTCGTATATCAATTCCACAACTATTTTTCCATCAAAAGTGTCACGAGTGGTGCCTGAAAATGTAGCTATAGCACCAGCTTGTGGGGCACTGACAAAATTCATATATTTAGCAACATCGATTGAGTTCAAGTTTTCAACGATTTCAATAAGATCCTTATTATCTTCGGCAGCCATTTTCTACAAGAAGATTAGATAATATTCTGATGAATTGAGAATATTTTCTGCTTTCAGGGCCTTTTCTTTCCGCAAAAACCAAAGCTGGGATGAGATCAGCAGTTCATCCTACAAATTGATTACAGCTTTCTTATATCAGGTACATAAGACATTATGAAACTCATGCAAACATTGAGTTATATTGTCCACAATCAACATCAAATAACAAATAACAAATAAAATACAAAATGCAAAAATAAACAAAAATAAAATGCAAGTCATAAGAAAAATATTTATTATAGACCCTTCGAAATTGGGAGCTTGCTTTCACCTAAACTTGACGTTCAGTATATGATGATTCATCAATAAGAAAATGGCTGGTCAAATTGATGGCTTTTCAATACAAGGTACTCCGAACCCTTTCACTAAGTATTGGAATTCCTTAATTGCCTCAGAGGAAAATACACCAGTTGATAATTTATGTTACCTATGATTAACTACACACCGTTTACTTCATATGATCTGAACTCTGAAATGAAAATGAGTTCTGGGTTAAAAAATTGTAATCTGTGTTGAGACACATCTAGGAACCAACAGAGCTGCCACCAATTTTAATGGTTTGTTAGGAACCAAAGAAATTGAATTTAAAGAAAGAAAAACTTGTATTACTGAAAAACTGAAAGAAAATGAATTGTAGAATCATCCTCTGAAGTTTCATCTTGACAAAGGTTCTCATATTTTATTTTGTTTGGTAATCTGGAGGACCTACACCCAAAATGAAATGAACTATAAAGCAACCAAGCGCAGACAGTGGCGGAGCCAGACAAAAAAAAATGGGATGGCCGCTATCAAATAAACTAAAATATATAAATCATATATTTCTTTCAAACGGCGAATTTATTAATACACTCCACCTGAACAAGACGTAGCAGGTAGAGGATTGGACTGATGCCAATTGTAAAAATACTTAAAGAAGCCAAACTAAGTCTACTGGTACACAAGGAAACTAGAAAGCCACACAAAGGCACCAGCATACCCACTTAATACACATAATACACTAGCCTAAAAAACTCCAAAACAGAAGAGGGGAGTTAAGAGGTACACAAGGAAACTAGAGGATTGGACTGATGCCAATTGCTCACATAATACACTAAAAAACTCCAAAACCAAAGCCTAAAAACAGAAGGAAAAAAAATCCAATATCAGCATGCTCCTATAAAATCCAGAGAGTAGGAAACAAAACACAAGCTATAGAGTATAGACAGCACCTAGCAGCCGCAACAACAACAGAACAGTCCCAAAAATCTATTGTCATCTCTCCATCTTCATAGCTTTTATACTAAATCATCAATAATTGACTCGGAACTAATAAATGCATTTATCGAAATGATATAATGTGTTAAAGACTCTTAATGAAGTGCATTTCAATTTCAAAATCGACTCTTTCTCTGTTTTGGTATGGTATGAACAAGCAATCAAGCACTTCAAAACTATTATAAATCAACATTACAATTGAAAAAGAAACATTTCAACCTAACTACCTAGGAAGGCTTTTGATTAAAAGATGTATATATCAACATTCTATAGGTGTACATGGCACGTTGTCTTAATTGTTTCATCCAAATATATTATTACATTTCTTTTGTATCAATCAACAATTTCTGTAAGGCACCTAATAAATGGGAAGAATAAGCAAGCAAACAGTTCAACTATTAGAAATCAATATTACAATTGAAACATTATAATTGAGAATCAAGATCGATTTAAATCAACACTACAGTTTGTGATTTACTTTTTCATTTTCCCCCTTTTGTTTTGCCTAGGGTTATAGGAAAGTTGAAGTTAAAAACCAAATCAAAAAACGAAATTAATCAACAAACAATAGGAAAATGAAGCAGTATAATTACCAAACAAAAACAAAATTTACACTTACTCAGCTAAGGTTTGTGGGAGAGATGGACACAAATGAAGAGGAATCAAAGATCAATATAGAGAGAAAAGAGAAGAAGACGAGTGAGATGAGTGTGGGTTTCGAGTTCGATGGAGAGTTAGAGAAGGCAACGGTCGCGGCCTGGCTGACGGTAGGAGATGGACGGAGGTTGTACTGCAATGGCTAGAGGAGGAGAAAATGATATCGCTTTTAATGTTTCAGAAAAGAAAATTGAGTGGCATGTCTGTAGTTTTTAAATAAGGTCAAGGGTATAATAGTAATTTCACAAAAATAATGGGCAGGCCATGATTTTCAAATTAAACAAAAAAACTTATATTAAAATTCTTATAAATTGAGATTAGATTAAAATAAACTTTTAGCGAAAGAACTAGACAGAAGATGGAAAATGAAGAACAAACCTTCTTTGTTTGTGTAGCTGAAAATAAAGCTGTCTGTATGTTCTGTTGAATGAGAAGTAGATCAATTAGCCAAGCCCACAGACATCAGTTAGAAACACACTAAATATTCACTTATAATAAGTGTAAATTATTGAAGCAAAATCAAACGGGAAATATAGCAGCACATCTCAGCCTAAAATTGTTGGCCATAATTTAAAAATATGATCTCCAAGACCATGTATTTTTAAGCCAACTGCAAGCAGCTGCTGACATTCGAAGGCAACAGACTTTTGGGTAGAATTTATAGCTGTACTTTTCCTCTATGGTAAGAAATAGATAATATTTGTAAATTTTAAATTATTGAAGTCCTTTTTGCTAGGGGTTTTCTGGTTCAGTCATCCAACCCTTGTAAGGAAAATGGGCTGGACAAAGCAACTTGAAACTGCCACTATAATTTCACAGGCTCATGCATGACAGAAAGGGAAAGGAGAAGGAGGGGCAACATTATAGATACCTTTGGGAGGAGCTTGATAATCTGCTTCAATTCATCCTCAAAGTTTGCTTCCAATATCCTGTCAGCTTCATCGATAATGAGGCACTGCCAAAGAATTCAGGAATTTAAGAGTAAGAGCATAGCCTGAATCTACAGTAATATGCATCCATGCTATTTTCAAGAGCCAGTGAAGGACAAATGAAGAATGTTACAATACAACGCATGTGAACATAAAATAAAATCAGCAAGTATACATGATGAATGAACTTCTGATTAAACACTCGTGTGGACAATCTACGAGCAATGCTGGCATTACTGATAAGTGATAAGCGTCAAACACTCACAAAATATTCTGATGATAAAAAATACATCAATAATAAGTACAAGATGTAAGATTGCAGGAAAATAATGTATGGTATCTTGATCTTAAAGTGTTTCAGATTATCTCTTAGGAATGTTTTTATGTGTTTATTCTATCTTTATTGGTTTTTATATTTAATTAGGACTAGGAGCCTAGAAATACTATAAATATGGATCCACTGAGCGCAGAGTAGAAACTCCCAAGCTATGAATCAAAAGAAACTGATTAATGTGAGCATGACAACACTCATGATTAATCAAAGAAGAAAACTCATATTAGCCAAAGCATCATCACATATTTGCCTTAGGGTAGTAAAACTGAGAAGCCTTCATCTCGTAATCCATTTGAAGCAACCTTCTAATGTTCTAAATCAACCTCATCTCATAAATGTTTCCCTTCTAGTTATTACGCAAAGTAGCAACCACGACTTGAGAGTCCACATTCAGCTTAATTCTTCTGTACCTACCCTCTTGCATGCGCCAAAGTCAAACCCTTACACCCCATGATGCATACACACTACAAAAGCACATGCCTCCTTCCCTCTAACTAACTACCTTAATTCATCCCTATGATGCATAGGTACGGGTACAATGCCCGATACGGGTCGAAATACAACAAATTTTCAAAATCAAAGGTACGGGTACGTTCATATAAACTATTAAAAAAATTATTTTTTGAGTGAATGTCGTGTTTAACAATATTTCTATCATTATGCTTCCGAGATTATTTTTTGTTAACCGACTCCACTATTTTCATCAAAAGCAAGAGTGATAATTGAAATACAATAGAAAATCAAAATATTTTCTGCATTTTTCCACCGCCCGCACTTTTTGCCGTATCCAACACCGTAAATTATCCAAATAAAAAATGGGTAGTAATCGGTACGTACAGTACAAGTACCATAAGTGTACCCGGTACTGGTATTCACTGATTGCTGATTCATCCTCCTTGTTTGTAGAGACTGAATCGTTGATGATGAAGATTCGGCGGTTGAGGTCGATTTTAATTGGATGCTAGTGTTCAACGCCTCGATGGTCACGGACCATGAGACTTGTAAACCTTGGATGTTGGAGCATAACAGAGTTCTGGATTTGGTTATTTACTGAGTCAACATCAATTGGATTCTTCAGACCTATGACACAGTGGATTATTTGGTTCATCTCTGGTTGTAGAAACAGCCTCCCCACTGGTGTCAGAGGTTCATCATCCTCACCCATCTTTCACTTTCACTTCCCCCACAAAACTCACTCTCTCTGTATCCTCCTATGCCCACCTCATAAAATAATGTGGTGATTACTAGTTATAAATTAGGCGTGTCCCGGTGTCGGACACGTGTCGTGTCCGATACCGACACGACACTGACACTTGTAATTACATTGAGTTATGTGATTTTTTCAAATTATTAGCTGTATCGGCGTGTCCGTATCCGTGCTTCATATGCAACAACTTTTACACTTAACATTGCCGGTGTATTTGGCAACAGCCATTGCGAATACAATGTATCTCAAGTCCAAAATTTTCTTTTTGGAAAAATCATTACAATCCACAAATAAAAAACAAAACCCATTAGATACTATATGGTATATCCATTTAGACTTAACGTCTATTTATTCAATCATATGGACATATAATCGGGGCAAAGACTCAGTTCAGTAGCTAGCTCACATGAACAAAGATTTTCAATACTTGGTTTTACTTGTATCACCACCAACATACACAGTCCAAAAAAACTGACCAAACACAATTAAGGGAAAAAGAAAAAAAGGGAACATGCATGTCTGAAAAGCACAGTGGAAGCTGGCATGGATTCACCGTAGTTCTCAGCATTACTTATTGTAGTGAGTTCAATGCTCTCTGCATCATATTAACCAATCCAATGAAGAAACATAAACCAGTTAACAAGCATAGCATAACAAAACAAAAGTAGCCAAATCCACCCATCTAAATGTGTGTTTGATTCCAAGTGATGTATTGCATTGCATATGAGTTTAACAAGTGAAAATTTACTACCTCTAAATCTTAGCAATACAACCTACGTTGAATAGCTTCCTCAAACAATGAAAATTAATATCAATAACACTGCCCAACTAATCTTAATAGAGCAAACCCAGTTGAATTCAATTACATAAAAAAGCTTCAAAGACAATCACAGATCAGAAAATCGATCTAAAAGTTTAATTTTTAATATAAATTCCCAATTGAAGAATAATTCAGAGTTCATATAATCAGTATTTGAGGCAATCGATACGTACCCGATTGAAGAAAATTGACAAACAATCAACGTAAGATCGATCTTAGAACATCGGAGAATCAGATAGAAAGAAAAAAAAATCAATGTTTTTTTTAGGTTTTTTTTTCTTTCTCCTCTGTTTGTTTTATTTTTTGTGCTGTGTGTTGAGCTTGGGGAGGCTTTAATAGCCTTATAAGCAATGGGAATATATATCAAGCAATTGTGATTATAAAAGGTTAGTATCATGGTTACTATAAAAAGTGACATTAAGTCAAAATTGTGAGTTTTTAGAATATTTCAATAATATTTTGGTCAAAAAGTATGTATCAACAATAATAATTTGGTCTCAAAAAATTTAGATGAGAAAGATACCATTTTAGTTACTCTTACGTATTGTTTATTGATGGGAATATCAAAAAGTTACTGGATTGTGATACCTGGGGAGGAAAAATAATATTTATAAAATGTATATACATCATATTCAATTGTCTCAGAGGAAAATACACCAGTTGATAATTTATGTTACCTATGATTAACTCAACACCGTTTACGTCATATGACTTGATTGAACTCTAAAATGAAAATGAGTTCTAGGTTAAAAAAATTGTAATCTGTGTTAAGACACATCAAGGAACCAGCAGAGCAGAACTAATTTTAATGGTTTGTTAGGAACAAAAGAAATTGAATTTAAAGGAAAAAAAAACTTGTATTACTGAAAAACTAGAAAATGGATTGTACAATCTTCCTATGAAGTTTCATCTTCACAAATATTCTCATATTTTATTTTGTTTGGTAATCTAGAGGACCTACGCCTGAAATGAACCAAGCGCGGAGTAGAAATTCCCAAGCTATGAATCAAAAGAAACTGATTAATGTGAGCATGACAACGCTCATGATTAATCAAAGAAAAAAACTTATTTTAGCCAAAGCATCGTAAAAGTGACAAACCTTCGTCTTATAATCCATTTGACGCAACCTTCTAATGTTTTGAATCAACACATCCCAGAAACATTGCCTTTCTTATTATTACGCAAATTAGCAACCGCGACTTGAGAACCCACATTCAGCTCAATTCTTCTGTACCTAAAGACATCCCATAAAAAAATCCATTTGAGGCATGTGCTTTTGTGGTGCGTATGTTAACTCTGCAACATACGCACCACAAAAGCACATGCCTCCTTCCCTCTAACTAAGTACCTTATCTCATCGTAGCTACTCTAACTTCCCTTCATTCTATATGCTAACATGTTTCACTACAGATTTGCTTATCAGGCAACATATTTACCACATTCAATAAAAAATATCGGGCCGTGGAAATCAACATGATTTCACGCTTTTGATTCTTCAAGCTCAAGATAAAACTCCAGTCACTCGTTATGTCGCAAAAAAACTCAAACCACATATTTTCAATAATCATCATGAAAGCGTTTAAAAAACAACAGGGGACAAGACAACTAAAATCTACGAAGCACGGACATTCCTCAGATTAGGCGTGTCCCGGTGTCGAACCACATCTCGTGTCCAACACCGACACGACACCGACACTTGTAATTACCATGAATTATGTGATTTTTCAAATTATTAGCTGTGTCGGCGTGTCAGTGTCTGTGTCATGTCCGGTGTCCATGTCGCGCTTCATAGACTAAAATCCACAATTTCAAAAACGATTAATAAAGCACGAAGGAAGCAAAGTCAATATATCCTAATTGAAGTCAACATGGCCAACCATAAATATTGAGAATTTTAATTATGTTTTTATCATTATCAATATATATAATCAAATTAGCACCACAATAAATATAATTAATTAGATGAGTTTGATAAAGTTTTCAAGAAATTAAGATGCATGGAGAATCAAGTAGATGAGAATTAAATCAGAGAAATAAAAATGAAAACCTGGTTACTGCGGCCGACGATCAACTTCAATCTGTAATAATAAAAGAAGACAAAGCTGCAGCAGCTGTATTTTGTTGTATATAGTATTTGAATTGATTTGATGGAAGTGGAACTGATGCTGAGATTTTGTTATTGTTTTTGGATTGAATTCATTTTTTAAATAAAAATCTGTGTTTGTCTTATTTCAATGATAACGGGTCTCTTCAAATAAGAAGTGAGTTGGGCTTGTGGTATTATAATCTCACCGTTACTTTTTCCATCCTAATGTGATTCTTGCATGCTCTATATTTTGTTATGGAGGTAAAAAAATTAGTTTTTCTTAAAAAACAATAAGGTGTGTTGCTTGATTTTTTTAGATTATAGAATCCGAACACTCCCAAATAGCCTTTTTTAAGGAAAAAAAGTTTGGATTATATAATCCGAAATATATTAACGCAAATTCTAAATATGTTTATAACATGGATAATAATTTTAAGGATAATATTAATCTTCATAACCCTCATCCATCTGTTTTGGGTCCTTGTTAGTTGTTCTTAGTCAAAAAATCTGATTTTCGGATTACTTGATTGGATTGCTCCGAAACTTTCCCATAAAATCGAAAAAAATAATCAAGGATCAAGATTCCTCTAGAAGAGACTTCTTACAGGACTCCGCCTTTCAAAATCCAAAATTCCATCGTTTAGACCTATTTTTCATTTTATTTTTATTTTTCATATTCTCATAAAAATCTGAAAAAATTTGCATTAGTTTTATTTGATTTTTAAAATTTTTATGGAAGTTTTTTTATTTTATTTGACAAATTTTTAGCATTTTCTACTTTATTTTTTGGTTGTTTTTAAAAGCAAAATTCAAAACTGCTGAAATGGGAGAGATTCTGATTGCTGATTATACATAAACATATTTCGGATTATAAAATCCAAATTAGTGAAAAATGATTTCGAATTTTATAATTCGAAAACCTCAGGGGCATTTTCGGAAGAAAAAATATAGGGCACGCGAGAAATGAGTCGGGTGGAAAAAGTAATAGTCTTATAATCTGGAAATTATTTTTCTCACTTCACCAATTGCTCAAAAATATATCCCCGACGGCAGTTAACTGTTGTTCGGCTTTTCAACCATAGTGAAGTGTCATTGGACATTTTTTAGAGCGGTTCAATCACTTTTAAATTGGTTTAACTGATTTTAAAAGTGTCCAATGACACGTAAATGTTGCTGAAAGACCGAATAACAGCTAATTGCCGCTGGCCCAACGTGGTTGAAAAAATATCAATTTGAGAAGTGAGAAGAGTAATTTTTTTATAATCTCACATGCTTGTGTTTATTATAAAGAATTTCTTTTTACATCCTACAAACTTCTCATGCGCCCTCTGAAATTCTCAAAATACTTTTTTGAATTGTATAATTTGAATCCGTTTTGCAGGATTCCAGATTATATAATATGAATCATGTTAAAACGCATAAAACATATTATAATTGATATGAATGTCTCTGCTGACCATTGTATTATTCCCATAAAAAACTGCACAACAATTTTAGAGAGAGTATAAATGGTCAACAATCGCAATAATATCATAACTCACTCTCTCAAATGAAAACTAAAAAAGAAAACTGAAGAAGGAATTTAAACGGGGTTTCGAATGAAAATAGAGAAGAATGCATGACTATTTATAGCCACGAAATCATACTAGATTGTTACTACAATAAAAAGAAACATTTAAAATGATAACCTACAAAAAAATGCATTAAACGAGTCACAAAACCGTCCAAATATTGCTTCTTTTTTTTTTTTGTGGTGGCCGGGGTTTAAACCCCGGATCTTGCATATTTTATGCATTGTCCATACCAACTGAGCTAAGCTCACGAGAACAAATATTTCTTTTAACACCAACGTGAATATTTTGGATTGCTTCAGATTATATTAGTTGGACACAAGCCTAATTTTCTTTTAAATTATATAATTTGAAACCTTCCCAAACTGCCTTAGAACTTGGGCTATGGGGGGTTTGACACGTTTCAGATTATATAATCCAAACTGTATACAAAACACATAAAATTACATTTTATTGCCAATTTAAATTATGGCATTTTGAATTATGTCATTTTAATAAATTTAGTTGAATATGTACAAAACTGGTTAAACACAGTTCATATTTTATAATCCAAAAACCATCAAATACTGTTCAAATTTAAAATTCGAATAGGGTAAAATTGTCAATTAAGAGGACGCGCGAGAAGTGACTAAGACGGTAAAAGAAAACCTCTCTCTCTCTCTTATTTTTTTTCTGTTGCTAATATGCTTAAATTAATGTTTAGTAGAAATTTAGTTTGCAATTTTTTTTCAACAATGACTCTTATATTAAATCTATTTCTAAAGACTGGTTTCTCTAAAGTATATTAAGGTTTATCTCGAAATCAATGACTGTGTTTCAATAACAATCACGCCTATTCTCATGGTTGATCGTTATTGAAACCCATTAAGAACGAAACTTTAAGGTCTCAAGGTTTACTAGACTATTCTCATGTTTCGTAAACCTTGTCTAATCTCACATGTCCAATACTAATCTTCTTCTTTCGATACTTCGATTAGTATTTGAAATAAGAATTAAGAATGGTGAGATTAGATTAGAAAAATAGATTTACATAAAATTAGGGTTCTATGTTTGGGTCATTAGAACAAGAAAATAAGAACTCTTATTCAAAGAAATAGTTGTCACTGAAAATTCCCAAGAATAAAATATGATTATACAAGTCTGCTAGCTCCTCTATTCATAGCCTAAAGAGCAGCCAAAACCCTAGAAAAAGTCACTAGAATGTTCCACAAGGTAACTCATGGGCTTTTAGGTTAAAAATATCATTAAAGAGACAGCTGTGACCATGCACGGTCGTGCCTACAAGGCGCACGACCGTGACTGATAAATAAAGCAAAACACCAAAGGGAGTATGGAGGTCGTGCACGACCGTGCGTGTGGGGGCACGAACCGTGCGGACTATTCTGGTCATGAAAGCACATTCTGAATGCAAAGGCGCTCAGTCAATGCATTTACAGGCACGACCGTGCGCGATATATTTGTAAAGGATCTTCATATTTTGTTCCTCAATCAGCCATGGATGATGTTTGGATCCTTTATTTCCTTAACCATGCTTCTGAATCTCTTCTTTTGCTCCAAGACTTAATTTCACCATATTTGTTCCTGAAATAAAATAACAAGCAATTCGAAGTACCAAAGCTCTAAAAAGTGATTAAAAACAAATAGGGTTAATAGTGTTTTACCCCCTGTAATATTTGTCACTTTTGGTTTTGCCCCCTGTAAAATATTTTTTTTAGATTCCGTCCTTGTAAAATAAAGATTCTTCAGAAATAGACCCTGATCCATCCAACTATTAGATTCGCTGATATGTCACGTTGACTCATCATTTTTTGATTATGTGGACTGTGACTGTATAATTAATTTTTTTTTCATTTTTGAATTAAATTGGATTAAATAAATTAATTAAAAAATCTAATTAATTAATTAAAAAAAGAAGAAAAAAATTCATAATTCATGAAATAGAAAAATCTGGATTTCTTCCTCTCTCTTGGTTCTCTCTCTTCTTTCTTCAAAGTTTTCTCTCTTATCTCTCGGCTCCCTCTCTTCTTCCCCTTTCTCTTTCTTCAAGAAAAACCTTCAACTTATGATTATCTGTTCCCCTTTTACTGTTATGACAAAAAACAAATCTGAAAACATAGAGTTTTTTGTGAAACCCATAAAATTCAATATTTTGTGACGTTGAAGATGAAGAAAAATTTGGGGGAAGAAGAATTTGTTGCATCGTATTGTTGTGTTGTTGGATTTGGTTCACAATTGTGAATAGAGGGAGAAGAGAATAGAAGAAAAATTATTGTTGTGTATGGATTTGAGGATTTTTTTTGTTGAAATTAAAAAGGCTTAGGGATTTGGAGAGTGAAGAAGAACTAATAATTGTTGTTGTGTTTGAGTGAAGAAGAAAATGGTTATTGGATTTCATCTCTCTCTCTCTCTCTCTCTCTCTCTCATTATACAACGATTTCTCTCTCTCTAAATTTTTCCCTCCTCCATTATCGATAAACTAGTTTTTTTTAGAACCTGTAATTGTTGTTGTGTTTGTCTTTGATTCAATAATTACTAAAAAATTCATTCACTATACATAAATTGTCTGTCTAGATCCGGAAAATGTGTGATGAAGATTTGTGTTGTTGATGTGTTGTTGTGTTGTTGTTCCTCTGTTGTTGATGATGTTGAAGGAGAGATTGAGTTTTTTGGTTTAAGAATAATGAAAAAAATGACTATTAAAGGGATGAAGATGAAGAACATGATGTTCGTGATTATGAAGATCTTATAAAAAAAAATTAAACGACTTTTTAATTAATTAATTTAATCCAATTTAATAAAAAAAAAGAAAAATAAAATTAATTATACAGTCACGGTGCCACGTAATCAAAGAATGTTGAGTCAACGTGCCATATCAGCGCCACATCAGCCAATCTGATGAGTTGGATGGGTCAGGGTCTATTTATGAAGAATCTTTATTTTACAAGGACGGAATCTAAAAAAAATATTTTACAGGGGGCAAAATCAAAAGTGACCTATATTACAGGGGCGTAAAGCACTATTAACCCAAACAAATAAAATCCTAATAAACTTGACACTTAAAAACCACATTTTATTGACTTATCAAAGAGCTCTAAACTTTCTATATTCTCTCTACCAAGTTCCTTCTCTCCATCACAAAAATCTCTGCTTTAGGTACTCTCTCTCAGCCATTCCTTTCGATTTTTTCCTGTTATCACTTGCATGTTGTTTAATTGGTTCATGTGTTTGATTATTCATTGCATTTTCTTTGTTTTCAATATTATTACAGCTTTGAATGTTGTTTTGAATGCATGTTGCTTTCAATCGCTGCTATCTTCAACTTATTCATTATATTATGTTTATCTATAAAACAAAAGCACTGATTTCATGCTTTTAGAGTGAAAATAATTTTGCATGTGATGATTTTGAAATTTTCCTCGCGATATTTTAGTTGTAAAAGAAGCCATTTATCATGCTTTTGTTAAATCAGTGTCATATTCATGTTCTACATCCTTGAAAATACATATTGTGCGCTTTTTACATCATTTTCTTTAAAGTTCTTCATTTTTCATGTTGTAAATCTAAAAATTTGTTCTCACAGTAAAAGAACTGAAATTATATTGTTTTACATGTTATTATTGGTACCGAAGCTTAATCTCTTAGTCACATTGTTAATATTGTGTGCAACCATCTTGCTGCTTATACTTGAACATGGATAAGAATAAACAATTTTATAAAGTTGCACTCATTTGTGGTTTATGTTTTAGGGGTTGTGTTCAAACCATTGTTGTTTGGTAAAACTATATAAACTTTGTTGTTTTACCTTTAATGATAAGCACTTAAATATACTATCTTTGTCACATTGTAGATATTTTGGATAACTAAGTTTGTGCATATACACTTTTAGGTGCTACATGGATAAGAAGAAAGATGTTTGTCGTCCTTATGACAACATCAAAGATGTGAATCAGGAGAAAGATGTTGGGACTTTTGCTGTCAGGGTTGCAGATGCTTGATCTGTTATGGGTAAATTCAGACAAGAGCATTTCGATATGGTCGTGGTTGATAAGAAGGTCATTCTGCTGTCAAATAGTCTACTTATTTTGAGAGATAATCTAATTAAAATTTATTGTTAATGAGTTGTAGTAATTTCATGTGCAGAATGACACTATTCAAGTTACAGTTCCAAATGATCAACTTGATGAATGGAAATAAATGTTGGTGAAAAACAAGACTTATGAGATGGTGAACTTTAAGGTCCTTAAAAATGATATTGTGATGAAGGCATCCACTCATTCATACCGACTTGTTGTCACAGGTGCAACCATGATCATTTTCTTGAAATCCCTATAGTCCCTATGAGGTTCAAAGACTTTGGTGAAATTTTGGATGGGAATTACCGTACTGATTTGCTGACAAGTAATTAAATTTCACATGTATGGTATTTTACTTATATTAAAAAATAATTGTACTTTGTATATTTGAAATTGCATATGTCATTGGAGCTTTCTAAGAAGTAACCAATACAAATCACAGTAATGACAAACTCAAATCAGTGACTTTTCTTCTTAAGGATACTAGATTTGTTTGAATTATTGTGCTGAAACTTCATACATTAGTGACTTTTCTTCTTCATAAAACTAATTTGGATTGTATTTGTTTTTGTTTAAATAAGTGGTCACATGATCCATGTGTGTATGTGGGATGATTTTGCAAAGCAGTTCATGGATTCATTCTCTCAGCAAAATGATGACAGGGTCTTCGTTGTTGTGAAACGTGGGAGGATCAAACCTGCTCATGGTACTAAAAACCTTTCATATCATTAAATTATTGATCTTCCATTTGTAAGCTGTCATTTGCTGAAATACTTTTTAATTACATCTTGTGGTGGAATTAGGAATTTACCCATTATGTGATACAAACACATGGTCTGGTACCGACCTCATTCTTAATGCTGATATTCCTGAAATCAAAGAATTCAAAGCGAGGTTGTACTGATACCACACTTTTCTTAATTGGTTTTGTGTATCTTATATTCACTTACACAACAATTCTTTAACATGTGAACACAGATTTGCAGAGGAGCAACTAGATGATGTCAATCCAACTCAACACTCTTCGCAATTTAGCCAAGGTTCTCAGATTACTCAGCAAACTGATATAATGTCTAAAGTCAATTTCCTTACTCTTTCTGCGGTGAATCATGTTCAACATGTAAGATCTTTTTTATGTCATTTGGAATTCAATTCAAATACTCTTAAAGCCATCATTTAAGAGGTTAATCTTTGTTATATATATCTTACTAATAGGAAACAGTCCGTGTCACTATCGCTGAAATTAAGAAGATCAATGCCAACAAGTTTGGATGGATATATGATCGATGCAATTTCTGTGGTAAGGTCGTTCACTTGGACAAAGGTGAACTGAAATGTAACAACAACAATAAGAATGAAAAGCCTAGAGCAAGGTTGATTCTATACATCATCATCACTTATAAATTTCAATTGTTAGCTTCAATTATTCACAGATGACTGATCAAGTAATGCATGAATTGTGAATATCAGTCAAAGTTACCATGTGAATATGAAAATATACATAAATTTAGTTACATAAAAAAAACACAAACTTGGAAATTGCATACACTATTTGATGCTTTTATAGATGTTATATGAGTCCAAAAGAATCCTGGGTATCCTCATCAGTTTCATTTACATTTTCCTCATATGTTTGCATAAATATTCAATGATAAACTTGAATTTATATCTTTTTCAGGTATAAAATTGATTCAATCCATCCACAAAGATGATAAGGCTAGGTTTTTACTGTGGGACACTGAGGTCATGTCCATTGTAGGAATAAATGCTGAAGATTTTGAACGAGGAGATGATTGAGGTAACCATTGTTAATGCCTTATTAAAATTAAACCTAAGCATTGTTTACCACTGTTGTGTAGACCCATATGTTCCTAACTTTTAGTCTCTTTTAGGCTGGTCAGTTTCATCATAAGATTTATCCTCCAGCTCTAGACAAATTGGTCTACAAAAACAAGGTTTGGAAAATTAAGGCACTTCCTAGCTCAAATCCATGTTCCCTTATTCAATTTAGTGACAATGAACAACTCATGACCAACTTGAAAATGCAATTTGGATTGGAAGAGGTATAGATATTACTTATAAAACTCAGGATCTTCTGGATTTTAGATCTTCTTGATCATTCTTATCTAATATTAACCAATCCATTTTGAGTAGGTGAGTTCAAAGCTTGCAATAGGTGGACAGACGAGTGATGCTGACAAAAAAGATATCTCAATTGTTCCCACTGTAAGCGTTTACTTTTCACATATATGAAGTTCAATACCAAAGTTCATACAAATTAAGATTAAACCCATCTGATACTTAAAAAACATTCCATATACAATCCATGTGCAGCAGTCCCTATGCGGTGAAAATGATCCATTGTCTACTTTTGTCACCCATCCTATAAAGAGACTTTCCCAGGATGAGGTTGATTGGATATCTTCCAGCCTAGATGTTGAGCCTACCCAACTCTCATCTACTAAGCTGGCCAAACAACCAAAGTTGGAGGCTAAGAACTTAGAAGAACTCTTATGATGAACCACTTTTTGCTATAATATGTTTATCTGAACTTAGCAACTTCCTAACTAAAAAAATTATTATGTACCATATATTGGTCTTTTGAACTTATTTTGTGTTTTCTAATATGTTAATTATGTGTTGAAAAAATCGTGACTGTATTTTGCTGACTTGACTGCCAAGCTATGTGACAATTCTAGCAAATCATGTTCTGAATTCAAAATCTATTATGGAGACTATATATATATGTTGCAAACTTTGTATCTAAGTTTGTTTATGTAAAAGTTAAACGTACTTCGAAACCAAGAAAGAGAGGTTTCACTATAGGAAGGTTAATTTGGGTACCACCAACCACATGAGAACTATACTACTTAAGAATGATGTTAACAAAAGTCAAAGGACCAACATATTATGAGGACATGAGAACAGTCAACAATGTCGCATATGACTCAATTAGGGAAGCATTTTTTGCAAGTGGTTTTTTTATGGATGACAAAGAACAAATTGCTGCAATTAAAGAAGCCCATGTGTGGGGTTCTGGATATTTCCTAAGACTATTATTTGTGGCTCTTTTGATAACAAGATGTATGCATAGACCGACACATGTTTGGGAAAAAACTTGGTAGTGGCTGAGTGATGGTATTCTTGATGAACAAATAAGGTTGGCAAACAATCCAGGTATGTTGCCGATTCTAATCTCAATCATTCTTTTAATTTCTTCAAATAGTTACCTACGGTTTCCACACGTAATTGATGTAACATCCCAGACTGCTTTCAGGATTGCCGACTGACCCCACAAACCAACACGAGTCTTTTCAGCGTGTTTTGTCCTCACTTGCATGCTTACCGGGAAACTTTCCGATAGGTCACCCATCCCAAAATTGTTCCAAGTCAAGCACGCTTAACTGTGGAGTTCTTATGGAACGAGCTACCGAAAATAAGATGCATCTTGTTGATATAAGTAGTACCAAACAATTCTTATAAGCCTTCCTTTAGCCGTGCAGCCCCATACCTACACGGGCTCAGGAACCCTCTCATTGCGGTGTGATTCGGTTCCTCTAGAAGCTGTCAGGAGCCGCTCATTATCGTGCCTTGTGTAACGCTCTTTTTTTATTAAAGCGATAAAACACGCGAATAATATAAATATTCAAGAAATAGAAGTTACGTCATCAACAAAGTCCAGAACAACATGCATGTATAAAATTCTCAACAGTTGCAGCGGATATAAACCATTTAATTCATAAGCATACATCATCATCAAAATTCTCCAAAAATCCTGACAATTGAGTAAATCTCCAAACATAATAAATCCCCAACAGATAATCTAGATTAATCATAAATAGACATCTAGATCAGAGCCTATCCTAGACTCTAAGGACACGATAACGGAGATAGCTCCCGCTATCCAAGCAATCACCAAGCAACTCACCAAAGCAACTAACCCTGCACTTCGTCTACTCATCCATACAGACAGGTAGGCGGTCAAAACCACTGGAGGTAAGCTTTACATCAATCATAATCAATAAAATAAATTTGAGCATATATGAATTAAAATCAATTTCGAGTACTTCAAATAAACAGTTAATTCAATATACACATTCACATAACAATCTCAAATATCACGATCAAGTATTCACCAAGCACACTTATCATAAAAAATTATCATTCACAATCTCATCACAATCTTCAACACTTATCATTCACATGCAACAATTACAGTAACACCCTATTTATTCATTTAAATATTTGGGTTGATTTTGGTTGATTTAAAGTCTTTTATATGACTTATATGAATTATGTTGATTTTGTGGTTTGTTATATTTTATTAAATGTTATATTTTTATTAATTTATTAGAATATGTGGGAATTAGAAATAATTGGAGTTTAGGGGCTGAATTAGAAATAAGGAGAGTTGTGTGGGGTTAATTAAAATAAATGGAAGTTAAGTTAAGGAGTTAAGAAATTGAGAAGTCAGAAAAACATTTCACATGAAAACAAGCCTTTGGGGGAGAAAAAGGGAGAAGTGCCAAGTGAAGAACCGGAGAGATCGTAGATCTTCGTTCGTTAGAATTAAGGTAAGGGTGAGGCTAACTCTCAATAATCAAAGTGTATATAAATTCTGAAATAGATTTAACATGTAGTTGTTTATGAATTTGGGAATTAGGGTTAGAATGTAGAATTGAATCATTGGAAGAAGTAGGTAATCTGATGGATTAGGGTGATAAAGGATGTTTAGATTGCAGATTAATCACAGACTAAGTTCCCAATCAATTTTGGGGTTTGGGTCGATGGAAATTGGAATTTATGCTTGAAAAGTCGGAGTCTAAATGTTTTTGCAAATAAGAGATTATGTGAGGTTTGGGAAATAGATTTTGGGGTGGTTGAAACTTGAATCTTTATGTATATTATGATAGGGCTAAGTGTCAGGAACATGTAGGTGAAAATGGCATCGAAAACAGATTAACGGTTTGATTTTTATGCGCGAAAACGTGAAGGTTGAAAATTTGTTGCTGTCTGTCAAACTATGATCGTGCCACGATTTTGATCAGGATTTTAGTTCGTCTGACACTGGAAAAATCGTGCCACGATGGGAGACCAACGTGCCACGATGCTGTCATCCAAGAAACCTTAAAAATACAATTTTCTTCACTCCAAATGCTTCCAGACTTCTTCCTAAGTGTAGGGACTTTATCCTAACCATCTAGAGATGTTTTTAGGAAGGAAATAACCTTGTATAAAGGGTCTAATGAGTTCATGAGTTGGTCTTTGGGGTAGGAATGGGAGTTGTTTATAAAGGTATAGCTTTTCAGTGAATCTAAACTAATATAATTGATGTTGTTGGTTAATTTAAGCTATATATATTATGTGGAAAATGTATGATATAGAAAATATCGTTGTTTATATCATTCAAGTTGTTATTATTAATATTGCTGTATTGCAAGTTGCTTATGTTGCTGTCTCTGCTGTTGTTGATTATTAATATCATTAAGTTGACCAAGTTATGGAGTAAGTCATAATTATTTATGCACAGTTGTCGTTGTAGTTGCTGAGTTGTATGTTGATATACATAAATGTTGAATCCATTGCATGCTCATAAATTGTTGAGGGCTCATGCCCTATGAATGCTAGTTCATTCAAATTGTTGAGGGCTTATGCCCTGTGAATGCTCGTTCATTCAAACGCGTTAAAATGGTACCACATGCATGTGCATTATCACATTTGTCGTTGTGTCGTTGCATAGTCGTTGTTGTTGGTTGAGTTGTTGTCGTTGTTGTTGGTTGAGTTTGTAGGTGTTGTTAATGCTGATGAAGTATGAAACAAGACTGTTGAATTATCCGTTGTTAATTAGGTTGTTAAATACAGTTGATGATTTATATACCTATTATTATTGAATGTGAATCTCACCCCTTCTGCTTGGAAATGTTGTCCTTCGTATGGGTAACTTGCAGGTGATCGAGAATAGTTGATGTTAGATGCTGTCGTGAGTGGATTTTCCCTCGCGTGTGTCTTAGGTGCTCTGATACGTAACGGGACGAGAATTTGTTATTACTTTCTGTTCCTTACGTATTATTTATGAAGTTTAAGAACATGTTGTTGGAACAATTTTATGAGAATTTATGTTGAGGCCTGGGTGCCAAAGATGTTTAAATATTGAAATAATTTCCGCTGCAAAGTAATAATTGACATGTTGTTGAATTTGAAGGATAAATAATTATTTATTTAGTTTATGATTTTATGAAAAGTAGTGTGACATACCGTTTACGTTGAAAATACTCTGATTTATATGTAATTATATGTGAAATTTTTAAGTCGGGAAAATGGGGTGTTACAATTACGACTCATGTCAATATGTTATGCGCCTAATTCCGACACATACATGCATGTGGTACCAAACAACAACAACAAGATGCCAACTGCACATCTTATGTAAGAGTACACCTCCTCTTACGCACAACTATGTAAAAATATATCTCCTTTTACATTTCTCATATGACTCGATATGACGATGATGCATGGACATAAGCAAAGACTCAATAATGCAAACTACTCAACATATACATACACCAACACAATGTAAAAGTACACCTCCAATTATATTGTTCAACTTCAACGGCAATTGCATTATCAAGTATTTACATCCACACGATCAACATGTCATTATTCATTTAAGAGTCATCACCAAAATATCACAATTCATCAACATATATTCATAAATCAACTTCAACTATGTTCTATAGTTCATCAACTTTACACAATTTATCACCATCCAAGTAAAATGAAAAATACAACACCTTGTGCTAAGCGTCACCTCTAACACTTACCATTTACTCACATATCTTCATTCAAACATATACAACTAATCACAAAGGATTGTAAAGTAATTGGCCTTAAGAATCATTATCGACAAAATCCGTATCAAGTGCCAAAACGGTCAACATTGATAATTTCCAAAATAGATAACTTATTCAAGTTTGAAAACTCACAAATCAATCTTAATCAATCATGTCGTCGTGAGCTTAAGCCACTTACAAACTACTAGACATTAGTTCAAAGAATAGCTTAAGTTCGTATGAGAAAACCCAAGTTCACATTTTCCACATTCCCACCCGAAATTCAAGTTTAACATGATTAAGACATTCAACCCACTTTACAAGTCTTGTCTAAGTCTATATGAACTGTAGGCCCGACTTGTAATCTCATTTAGTTCATAAAAGTTCGTTTCGACAAAAGTACGAAACTTCCAAAATTCAAGTTTCAACCTGATGAGATAAAACCGCAAGTGCACGGTCTTACCGAAGTAGTATAAAAGAGTATCGTTCCGACAGGGAGTAGTTCAATTTAATTAACCTTTAGAGATGATTAGAAGAGAGAAGAGAATTGTAAGTTGGGGGTTTTTAAACGGTTAAAAAGCAATATAATAAAAGAGCCTTGGGATCGTTGGTTTCATCTAAATAACAAGTCCTTCTCAAACCAAAACCATAAGCTTATAATGTTATGTTAGACCTAATTTCTCAAGACAGTTTCTCTTAAGTTCCTCTAGCAACCAAGCCTATTTCGCTAACTTGATTACTATTGGATTTTGGTTCCTCTAACAACCAAGCCTATTTCGCTGACTTGATTGTTATTAGTTCCCTTGAAGATCGAAACTATATGTCTCAAAGATTGCAAAGCCTATTTCGCTGACTTTGCAATCCTTGTCTGAATTCACTTGTTCGAATATCAAAGCTCCACTTTCGTTTTATGAATTGATATTTGGAATAATGGACGAACAATTATCAAACCCTCCACTTTCGTTTCCACAGTTTGATAATGGTTGATCCATGTTAAGACGGTGAATTCAGATAAGATATTAGGGTTACATAAGATTAAGGCTTAGGGCTTGGTTTGATTAGGATTATGTCATTTAGACTTATCCAACAATCCCAAGACAAGAAGAAGTCTACTCACTCATGTTCATCGTAGACATGGGGGAGAAGAGAGAAAGCATGAAAGTAAAAGACAGGAAAATAAAGGAAAGGAAAAGAACTTTCTTTAGAAAAGCAATTGTCACTTATTGTATTCCAAGTAAAGATGAATATTTGTGATGGCTAGCTACTCTATTTATAGTACACAATTGACTTAAAATCTAAGCAAGTATATTCCAAGAATATTCATCAGTAGATTGTGCGCAAAAATAGAATAGCTTGGAGTCCAAGCAAAAGCAGCAAAAGGTCTTCTGGAGGGTGGCACGGCCGTGCCAAGGCTAGCACGGGCCGTGCCAGGCTTCTGACTTGTGGGAGATATATTTTGTTTCCCAATCTTCGTATTTTCGTGTCCAATTTTCTCCAAATCCCTTTCTTTTGCTCCAAGACTCAATCCATCCAATATTCTTCCCTGAAATATAATAAATTGCAATTTAAAGTAAACTATCCTAAAAAGGAAATAATACTAATATAAAATTATATAAAATCTAAATAAAACTAAACTAAAAAGCATATTAAAATAGCATATAAATGACTCATCACAACCCAAAATGGAAAATCCAAAATTTGAATGAGTAAAACATGTTCCAGTAGGTTTAGGAGTTCAAACAGTAGTTAAACAAGTTGAAAGAAACATTTTACAAAAATTCAAGCATGAAAACAATTGTCATTTGGACATAATTCACCAAATCAACCCATTTGTACAAAAACAACAACAACTTATTTCTCATCATCAAATTATGATTCATGAACACGCAGGCCATGAAACATCAACAACAATATCTCTTAACAACAACAACATCAATTAAACATGATTCTTATCACAATTCAACAACAACATAGCACAATTCAACAATTTGAGCACAATTCACAATATATCATTTTCACATACTATGAACATGCAATTTCACCAACAACAATTCAATTATCACCAATTTCATGTATTCAAACATATCACCATAATTAAAGCACGAATTTCAACAACTATGAGCAAATAATCACTTATTCAATTAAGCACTTAATCATGCAATTAATGAAAAATTACAACTAATTGATTATGGTTGAATTCTAACCCCCTTACCTTAGTTAGCAAAAATCCTAGCCGAAGCTTAAATTTAGCTCCTAGAATCACCACCACCTCTTAGGTCTTCAAGTCTCCTCTTTCTCTAACCATTTTCCTCTTCTCTTGCCCTTTCTCTCTCTACCTCTCTCCAAAAATCTTATGAAATGAAAAATAAATGTTATTTTCTCTTAAGACAAGGTTTATATAGGCTATTCTCAAATGGGCTCAACCCTAATACCTTATTGGGCTTAACCCACCCAATCACAATTCTAAAAAGTTTCTACACACTTAACAAAAATAAATCGGGCTGTTACACCTTGTGCACCGGTGACCACTCCCCGCCCTCGTCAGCCTTGGGTGTTTCATGCCCACCAGCTTCCGTTTGGTTTGTCCCCGAACCACACTGTATTGGGAGAGGTTGGCTCTAATACCATTTGTAACATCCCAGACTGCTTTCAGTATTGCCGACTGACCCCACAAACCAACACGAGTCTTTTCAGCGTGTTTTGTCTTCACTCGCACGCTTACCGGGAAACCTTTCGGTAGGTCACCCATCACAAAATTGCTCCAAGTCAAGCACGCTTAACTGTGGAGTTCTTATGGAACGAGCTACCGAAAAGAAGATGCATCTTATTGATATAGGTAGTACCAAACAATTATTATAAGCCTTCCTTTAACCATGCAGTCTCATACCTACACGGCCTCAGGAACCCTCTCATTCCGGTGTGATTCGGTTCCTCTAGAAGCTCTCAGAAGCCGCTAATTGTCGTGCCTTGTGCACCGGCGACCACTCCTCGCCCTCGTCAGCCTTGTGTGTTACAATTGACCTTATTATTTAAAATGCCTCAGGTCTACAACTCAATGATGACCAGATCAAGAATTTAACATTAATTGAGATTGAAAAGCACGTGGAAAGAAACATAAGAACATTGAAGGATTTTAAGGGTTTTCCATATCCATCAGGATATGTTGTCGAACAACTTGGTAATAGACTTATATATGATGAACTCAATTACAATGCGGATTCTTTGGCTGTAGAATTTCAACAGTTATTCAGATCTTTAACAGGTACATATAGTTTATTTTTATTGTAATTTGTATTGGAATATGTATTTTTGTTTGCCAGATTGGCTGAATACAAGTTGTTTTGTTACTGCCACTAGAATGAATATATCAATTGTATGTTTTTTATCGATCATAATTGGTTGCAAATTTTTGCTAATTCTGATACCTAAATTTTTTGTGTATGATCCTTTCATTTGGCGATGGTCTCTTTTTTCTTTGTGTTGTATATTTGCCACCTTAGGTTCAATTTCTAACATCATTTGGCTTTTGATGACTATGAAGAGCATAATTTTTTATAGTGGAAAAAAAAATCGTCGTTCAGCTCTGTGTTTAACGGATGACGTTGTTTTAATTTGCAAGCCACGTTGTCCTTTAACTTTGTAAATTGGATGTCTTTTGTAAGATTCAAATTATTTTTAATCTTATGAGGTGTTTTACCCGGTTATTAGTTATTTAAAAAGAAGGATTATTTTACACTCTCATTTTTAGAGTAAGATTTCGCTTATGCTACAAAACATATCTTTTGCTTTGTTTAGGTGTGTCTTTTGGATGGATATACGAAAATTTTATTTCTTTTTATGTTTACAAGTTTCATTCCCAGTTATTTTGTGTCCCACTTTTTGTTGAAATTCAGGTTTGCTACCCTTTGGTTATGTTATATTAAAGGGATGAAATAGTTTTCATTGGTAATTTCATTGTGTTTTGAATCTGTATATGTTATCTCATTTGTAAGATTCCAATTATTATTTATTTTATTAGTTGTTTCTCCCGCTAATTAGTTATTTAAATGGAAGGTTTATTTTAAATTTTTATTGTTGATCGAGTGAGATTTATTTTATATAAAAATACATCTATATTAAGGCTTAATTAATCACGTCATCCCTCAAGTTATTTGTTGGTCAAACTTTCATCCCATAACGGTACAATTAGATCCCTTTAAGTTATCTTTCGTTAGCTAATAAATCTCCACCGTCAAAACCGTTAGGCCAATGTCTAAGGTAGATACACATTGTAAGTTGTCACGTCACCGTTCACACGTGCCTTTTTATCATTTTGGCAAAAGACTAACCGTGAGGATTTATATGGCTCACAAATACTAACCTAAGGGAGAAAATTGTAACGTTAATAACTTATGGGACCAAAATGTAACTAAAAAATAACTTAAATGATCAAATCATTGATTAAGCCTCTATAGTAATTAACCTAAGAGTCACCATAAATGTATATCGATGTGTATGTAATACAAACATCGATGTTATAGGTTTTAAAATTTCACCATTATTCATGGATTAAATTTATTTGTAATATAATCCGAACCTATATTTCTATATTGTTATATTTCAATCAATCTATCTCATTCTCTATCTTTCCCTTGCCATGTTACAGTCGTGCATTCAATGCCTAATTTTTTTTTTACCTTTTTTGTTTATTTTATTTACCTCAATTACCTTAATATATCTTTGTGTTTATTGAGTCATTTCTTTTCCATCTTTTCCTATATATACAGCGTGGTACCTATCTACTAGAAGATAACCCATCTCTTTAATCTAATTTTTTTCCTAATTAACTCTATGTTTTTTCCAATGTCTTTCCCGTTGTGAAATTTGTATGTTCTGGTATTTGCTCGAGTGTTTCTGTTATTCTCTAAAAAACTTAAAACTAACTTTGTAAGAACATTGTGCTAAAGAAAAATGGTGTTGCCTTTCACAAACTTGCACTCTCTAACAACTGGTAGGGTGGACTGGAAGATCAAGGTTAGGGTGGTTTGTAGGTGGTCCGTTGAGAGCAGCTTTTTCCATGGTCGTGTTGGTAGCATTGAGCTAATTTTGCTCGACATAGATGTGAGCTGATACGCCATGAAAAATTATTTTTTTCATTTCTTTCTTTTTATATATATTTTTTAGGGCTTTTTCTCTCTTGATTCTATTGTGTTTATTTTGTTCGTAGGGCAACAAGATTCAGGCAACAATCCCATCCTAGTGTGTTGGCCGCTTAGGACCTTTGTTCTTCGGGCATTTAGTGTATGTTATCACCACTTTCAATGTTGTTGATAGTGTTAATGGCTCCTTTGCCACTGGTAACAGAAAGAGCATTATGCTTAGGTTGGGTACAAGGGTTGTAATGGATGATAGCTTTCTCATTCATAAGTATGGGTTGACTTCGCTTCGCTCTGATGAGATCAAAAGGCCACGTTTTGATCCCGCTCGGTTGGTTGGTATCTGTTTCGTTTTTGTAGTCTGGTTTGCTTTGTCTTACTGTTTATTTACATTTATTTAGTCTCTGATCTCACTGTGATTCCGTTTTTAAAGATTTTGTTGGCCTCTTGACTGCTCTGCACTATGAGATTGTGATTAATGATGTTGATGGCTTGATCACTGTTGCAAACATTGTTAAAATCTCTTGCTTACATTTAAAGTATCTTAAGTTCATTTTTTCATGTGTTTGGATCCTTTGTTTTTATTTTCTCTTCCCTTAAGGTTTTGGTTCTGTGATTTTAGGTTATGTTTACATTGAGGGTGTCGATGATATAACCATGGTGTTATTTAATCCCCCCATCGCTGAATACGTTCGGTTTAAGAATAGGTTTGCTTAACTCTTTCATGAGGTTTTGGATATTTGCAGTTTACTTAGTTTATGTCGTAGGTTAATTTCATCTTTGTGTTTTGTTATTAATTGTTTGTGCAGGTTGGTTCTCTCTGTCGGTCGCCTGCGTGTGGGTGTTAATCAGCGTCCAATGATGGTTGCTATTCCAGATCAATTTCAAATCAACCGCATCTACCCGTCCAAGACGATTTATGACCTCATCAGATCGCCCGAGACTGGACTATTTGTGGTTAGTGGTCGAATTGTTGGCTATTTTCAGGTGGATCAGTGGTGGTTTTCGATGTGTGACTGCGGAAACTGCATGAAAGTTCGTGATGGACTCTACTAGTGTGATCTTTGTGGGCGCAACACGTTTGCAGTGAAGTCTAAGTAAGGATGTTTTATCCTTGTTCTTTTGTATTCTGATTTTGTGTTATTTGTATGTTTACGGTCGTGTCTTTATTCGTAGGTCTATGCTGAGGGTTGTTGTTTCCGATGGTGAGGCCACCGCTACATTCGAGATGCCTGACTATGTCTTGTAGGGTATTGCTTCTCTTAGATGATCTGGTGAGTTTTTTGGTTGATGCATTGTTTATCTCCTCATATATCCTATTGGTTAAAAAGTTATTTTAGATGTGTTTTGTTCTTATGTCATTGTTTGTCAGGGTGTGAGGTATGCCTTGAGCAAGGCTGGATTAGAGGCAATGAAGAGGAAGAATGTTCTCTTTGTGGTGAAAAAATTGGAGAATTACATCCATCTCTCTGGCCATCCATTCGAAGTTATTTGTTTCACAAATGACGATGAAATTGTTGGTTGTTACAAGCTGCTTGGGAAAGATTACACCCCAACCAAGATTGTATTGATTTTTATCCATTGATCAGAGAAATCTTACCTGGTGGTTTTATGTTAAGATTTAAATTAATTCTTATGTTTTTTTCTTTTCGATTTTCAGTGTGTGTACAAGGCACCTGTTGGCGGATTTTCTCCTATCACTCTCTCGATTCTTCAAAAGAACTCTGAGATTGGAAAGAGTTCCTCATTTGTCTCTTCTCCTGGTGGATTGTCCACGAAGTTCTCGGCTGGGGCCAGCACAAGTGCTCCCCCATCTGCTTCAAGGAGGGATCTGCTTGAGATTTTCGATGGACTTTTTTCTGTTGGAAATGGTGCTGGTCCTACTGCATAAAGGGATGCATCCGTTCCCTGTTTTGGTTTGGTGTGATAAGTGCAATCGATTTGTGTTGTTTCTGCGTTTGTATTTGATCTCATTTGTAATGGACTATTGTAACCTATCACTAATCTCCTCAGTGGGATTGTATTTTGGGGTGTTCATGTATCATGTAATTTGATTTTAGGCATTATGTCGATGTTGTTCTGTAATTGTTTATCCAAAAGGCCATGTCAATTGTTCTATCTTTGTTATGTTTGGTTGAGATGGCATGTTGGATATTTATTTTGTTTGCAGTAAACAATGGTTATTGTAATATGATGCTCTTTGTTTTGTGCTATGCCCCTTTTTGCCTTTGTTTTTTGATTTGTTCAATGTCCTTCTTGGCATATTTTTTTTATTTCAACATTGTTCGTTCTATGAAATTATGGATTAAAAATGTTAAATATTATTGATATTAATAATGATTCATCAGTATTATATCCAGGTATTTTGTAAATTTGTTTGTTGGTCCCGCTTGCTGAAAATTAACGTCATGTATTGGTCCTTATTCTGGTTTCATTTACTTATTGCATTATTTGATATTTTAAAGCGTTTTACTCTCAACCTATTTGAATATCCCTTTAGTTTTTGTCAAGAGCTGCTGTATTCTTTCACTTTTCTCCTATTAAGTCTGCTTGCTAGTCTGCTATATTTTTCTTCTATTGGGTTTAGCTTTAGCATGTCCTCTGACATTATTTAGTGGTTTAACCTCTTCCAGTTTATCTCTTAAACTTTCCCTTTTAAACTCTTCCTGATATCTTACATCATATCAGAGGTGAATTTTTAACAGCTACATTTGTAGCACCCTCCAGCTGCTCTGAATATTCATAGTCTCTCTTTCAAGACTGAGAGCTGATAAATCCTTTATAAGCTACATTCTTCAATGGCGTAGATTGAGTGTGGGATGCAAAAAACATCAGGAATTGTATTCAATCTCAGTTTTCTTTTCCCTCATTCTCCCTTATTCTCAATTTGTGTATTCCGGAAAGAATGAACCCCTTTGGGTTGTAATCGGTTGCTTCTAAGGCCAAGAAGAGGCGTTTATAGAGATTCCAGATTCTGAAGTCTAAGAGGGCCAGAGTCCATGTTTCTAATGCAATGTCAGGTGTTTATATGGGTTCTAAGTTCAATCTTTCCATTGTGTATTTATTTTCTTTGACTTTTTCTGATTATTCAGCTATTTGTTGTTATATTCCAGTTCCTTCTTCAACGATTCCCATTGATTCATTGTACATCAGTCTCTCTGATGTTGGTGACCAGCTAGGTGATCTTCGATTTGTAGCTCTGTTACTTCTATTTGTTCCATTGGCTTTGTGTGTTTAAGATTGATTTTAGGTTCATCTGGACTGGTTATGGTTTATATATGTTTATGTTTATTTTTGTACTTGCAGTGTATCTTGGTGGATTATTAACCATTCAAGTCATTATATATAGTATATTTTAAGTATTTGGTATGATTTTTATCTTTTGTTCACAGGTCAATCATCTAATGTTGCTGGTGGATCCACAACTGTCCCTGTTGAGTCAATTCCTTTGATATCCATGGAGTGTTTTCAATATGGTGACATCCAAAAGTATTATCCATAACAAAAGTTGACATGCTTGCTTGGCTCTATCCAAACACTTTGACATATTGTGGGATGAAGGAGCTGTCAAAGTGTACTATGAGGACTTGTTTACATGCTTACTTGCTGCTGTCCAAATACACATTATCGCTGTAAGTAAAAGTAAATGAAAGCAAACAATTGTGTAAGCTGTTTCTGATTTGAAGAAAGTTCAATATTTTTAGTTTGCAACTGGTTTCTGATAGTTTTGTACATAACAGGATTTGTATGTCATGTTTTTTTCATTTAATAATATTTGTAAACACTCACAAACACACATATTTAGCCTTATAACCCTATTTTGTACTAAGAATGTTATGAATGATGAGACTCTGCATAAGACAATAAAGGTTTAAAAGTATAATTATAAATATAAATGTTATGGATAAAATAGATGTAGTTGTCAACGTAGGGACGATGGTAGAGTGTTCTCTTAGACGATTTGGTTATGTGAGGGGAGGAAACCTGTAGAAATTAAAGGAGTAAGAGTTAATATGTGAGAACATTGTGTTAAGCATAAATAACTTTCTATTAAGGGCTTCATCAAGATGTTATACCTTAAACTTGTTTATTTAGAGAAGATCTATCATTTCCTTTCATATGAAGGGCTTCTAGCTGAAAAAATGAAGAGGATAATAGAAACTTAATGAGTACCATAAAAAGATATATCCCTTAAATTTTATGAATACCTATGATTTGGTGAAATATTCTAATTATTGTGTTCTTTTGGCTTGCCTTCATGCTGCTGGTGTGGTTCCTTCAAGAATTCCATGATTTGGTTGTGGAAAACTATGGAAGGGAGATAAAGAAGAGGCAAAAAGATGCATGTTGAATATACAAATGGAGAATGACAAAAAGATATCCATGTACTTACACATATCTTGTAAAAAAGAATAAAAAGAATGCATATCAATGAGATTAGCTGCTTGTTTTATCATCTAATATACCACCTGCATCATCAATTGTAGAGTATGTTTATGTAAGTATATCAAACATCATGAAAATGTATTACAATACAACATTAAGGAAAAAGAAGCAGAAACTTACTTTGCTAGAAAAATGTATGAAGGATTTTTGGCATGATGGAGATGAATGAATGAGATGGGAAGGCAATGGTTTAAATACACTTGAGGGAAGAGAAAGGGGAGAGGAGCGTGAGAGAGAGAAACAGGGAAGAAGATAAAGTAATAAAGAAATAAGGAGCTTGGCGCCCAAGAAAGCTTAAATGATGCACTGCACACCTGCACTACATTGACACCTTGGCTGCTTTTTCTGATATAATGTAACCATTGAAATGACTAGCAAAGTGTGGAGAACAGCCCAATTCACTGGTAGTGTATCACACAGTAATTTCGGAGACTTCTCTATTGTAAGATTTATAGATTATAGATTAAAGGTTTCTTTGATGTCTCATTTTTTTTGCTTTTGCACACTTTGCGGGTCATTTCAATGGTTCCATAATATCATATAAAGCTGGAAAGTTTCAGTAATATGCAGGTCTGCAGTGCTGGTGTACATGTGTCCTTGCAGCAGTTAAACTTTCTTGCACCCCAAGCTCCTTATTTCTTTATTTTTTTTTCCTTCCTCCCTCCTTCTCTCTCTTACGCTCCTCTCCCCTGTATTTAAACCACTGCCTTCCCATCTCATCTCCATCATGCTATAAATCCTTCATAGATTTTGCTAGACAAGTAAGTTTATTCTTCTTTTTCCTTGATGGTGTACTGTAATACTTTTTCATGATGTAGCATAAATTTACATAAACATAAATAAACATAAACATAAACATAAACATACTATACAATTGATGATGCATGTTTTATATTAGATGATAAAAGTAGTAGCTAATCTATATGGTATGCATTCTTTTTATTCTGTTTTACAAGATTTGTGCAAGTACATAGACATCTTTTTTGTCATTCTCTATTTGTATATTCAACATGCATTTTTTTGCCCCTTCTTTATCTCCCTTCCACAGGTTTCCACAGCCAAATCATGGAATTCTCGAAGGAACCACACCAGCAGAATCTTTGCAAGTCAAAAGAACACAATAATTATAATATTTCACAAAAGTTATATTTAATTTTGAAAGGAAACATCAGTGTGTGGGAGAAAAAATAATTTTTAGTTCACAAAGCTCACTGTGAGATTGTTTGCTACTAAAGACTACACTATTTAACCTATTTAACATCTTCATCATTTGTTCTATTCATATAATTGAATTTCATGAATACTTCTTTTCATGGTACTCAATAAGTTTCTATTATGCTCTTCATTTTTTCAGCTACAAACCCTCGGTATGAAAGCAAATGATAGATGTTCTCTCAATAGACAGGTTTAATTTATAACATTAAGGTATAACATCTTGATGAAGCCCTTAATAGAAATTTTTTTACGCTCAACCAAATATAAGCACAATGTTCTGTCACATAATAACTCTTTTCTATATTATCTACAGGTTACTCTGCTCATTCCAAAAGATCATATATGCACGAATATATGTATTTATAAAGCCCATGATAGCCTGAATATCAAGCACTCTTGAATTTACAACAGCATTCCCGAATCCAATGGAGGGTGTAGACGAGTAGTACCCAATAGGAGGTTTTACAACAGTTCACATGGCAAATCAGGTAAAGATCGTGCCTGTCTCTAATCCTCATGATAGATTAGTTCTCCCTAATGAGGGAAAATGTGGTAGTGTATGAATGTCGAGTAATTAAATTTGTATTTTGTTGCGCTGTGATTTCCAGCCTTACAGCGAAGTGGATCCAGATTTTTTGAAATCTCATGGGAAAGGTTTAGGCAACAAATGGAAGTTCAAACGACCAGATGGAAATTATAAGATGGTTGACTTTGAAGGACATGCTCCACATCCAATTCTGTGTTTGGGTTGGCCTGAACTAAGAGAATTTTATGATATGAAACTTGAGAACGAGACCATGCATATTGGATATTATGGGGAAGACGTGTTTGAATTGCTAGCGACAGAATACAAGGACATTTCCGAAGAATATCCAACTTTTCATAGCAGATGTAACAACAAAAGAACAACCATATGTTTTGATTTGAAGCTAAGAGGCATATCTGCTCAAAAGAGAAAATTGGTATAGTTTCGTTTAACTATTTCATTATACTGTCATGTAAAGTATGATTTGATATTATTTGATTTGTAATTGTTTATGTTAATGACCTCACTAATGACCTCTCCCTCTTTGTTATATATAACTACTGCATTCACTTTCCTTTTCACATACAATCTATTTCATTGCCCTCAATTGAGAAACAATGCCTTCCATATCAAGATTGCTAAGAGATAACAACAGAGGTGGTTTTTTAACTGCACATCTTTTGCTTGAGGTAAGATCATATTTTTATTTTCCTTCTGCTCAACATAAATCTTAAAGTAATTTAGTTTTTAATTTTTATTTCTAATATATTTTGTCTCATTTTATCTATTAACTCTATTTATTTATTTTTTTTTCATTTTCAAAAGCCATGAGGAGAAATACCATGCCATTTTGTCGAAGAATTTGACAATGAACTTGGAGAAAATTGGACTTTGGTTGATAGCAACAACATCAGGACCACTGTTAAGCTTAACCAACACCCACATCATCCCCTTCTAATCGATGGTTGGAATCGTGTCCGAAGTTTGTTTCAAATTAAGGAAAATAGAATGATTTTATTCACTTATCAAGGAAATAATCTTTTCTACATCAATATTTACCATGGACAACCTGTGAACTTATCTATGCTACCATCTCAACACACTTATCGGCTAAGCAATAAACACTATGATATCTTTGATGTTCCACTAACACACAATATGGCCACTGGATCACAATTGATAAATTATAATTATATTAATTCGATTTTAATCTTATTTTTTTATTTAATTAATTTGGTTTTAATAATAAATATTGTTTCTTTATATTTTATTTAATATTGAAAATTACATTTTTGTAGACCTTCAATAAGAACATTGGCGACATAATTCGATCAACAAGATACAATGATGTTGTTTTGTATGGAGCAGAGGGGAGTGAAGTAGAATGCAAAGTAATCACGAAGGTTGTAGACGGAAAGAGAAAAATGAAATTCGGAATGGAATGGCAATTGTTTTGTCGTTTAAATGGATTTCAAGAGGGTGATGAGTTGATGTTTACCTTTGTTAACATGTCAAGATCAAATGTCATCAAAGTGAGGAAGATTTAAATGTAATCTCAGTGTGTTGAAGATTTCATTTTTCTTATTTTCGTTTATCTTAATGTCATATGTCTTTTTTTTTTTTTTAAATTTATGTCATGAACTTTAGTATTAAAGTGTTCAATGTTTTTAAATATGAACTTTGGTGTTAAGTATTTTTTAATTTCCTATGTAATTTAACTATTCCTGTCATGAACTATTAAGTGTCACTTTGTATATGTAGTAGTTAATGAAAGTTTCTCTTAGTGAAATGAATGTATTTTTTCGTGACATATAATATCCAATAATTCAAACTGTTTTTTACCTTGCTACTAATTATAAAAAACCAAAACATATAATAGTACATAATATTCATGCTTCTTAATAGATGCACTCAATGTAAGGTCTACTCAATAAAAGGAATCTCTTACAAATTATATATCACAAGCAAACTATTGAATGGTAAAATCATGTCAGGAATCTTGATAAAACTTACTAAAAAATGATATATTTTACATATTTATTCAAACTATATAGGTTAACTCATCTCTACATCCTTCTTATAAATAGACCTTCCCTCAAAAACCAACTCACTTTTTTCATTATCATATATTTTATTTACAATCTTATAAGTATTTTCCTTTCAATCCACTAACAATGCAGTCAAGTTCTTCCTCTACCAGTCAACTACCATCAAATCAAAGAAGAGGAGAGAGCAGCAAAGCTCCATTGATAGAAATTGAATCTAATAGACCTTCTTTCTTAGCTGTTTGCACAGAAGTATTACTAACATAACTTATTAAATTTTCTCAATATATCTTTAAGGAGTTTTATTTATATACTATACAACTAACATTCTTTATTTTATTTTCTAGATAATTTGCGAATTAGATCCACTTTTTGTTGCAGAATATTTCGACGAACTAGAAGAACAATGGATTTTACAAGATGGCATTGGAAATTATCATCAAGTTGTATTTAACAACATCCTCACTATATCAATACTTACTGCCGGTTGGGGTCAATTTAGAGATTTTTATCATATCAAAACAAATTCACTTATGTCTTTCACATATTTAGGTAATAGCATATTCCAAATAAAAATATTCAATGCTTCTACACCAACAAATGAATATCCAAGTTACCATAGGTTGACTACTTGCATTACTCGAGATCTAATGTTTCAATTCACCATTCCAGAAAATTCATCGATTACTTCAAAATTGGTAAGCCTTTTAATATTTACACTAATTATGTAATATTATTTATTAACATTTCAATTTTAATCAACTGTTTAAATATTTTACTATTTTATCTCATTTCATTGGTTTTACATATTTTACCAAATGATCTTGACAACTTTTTACAAATTAAAAACCACGAATATCTTAGATTATGTGGACCATCTAACACCGTCAAAATATGCAAATGACTTTTCAAACATGATCCAGAAACAAATACAACAACTGTTATAATTGAAAGTGGATGGAGAAAATTTTGCTCATGCAATCGCCATTTACACTCATCAACTCTCCCTTTTATCACCACTCTTCGTTCATTCTTTGGTGATTCTCTTATTGGAGTTAATCTTGACAATTTTCTATTTTCTTTTCTTTTATTTCTTTGTGCTGTCAAGCGAACTTTTAAAATTATTTGTATTCGAGGATATTGTGGGAATTCTTATTGGAGTTAATCTTGACAATTTTCTATTTTCTTTTCTTTTATTTCTTTGTGCTGTCAAGCGAACTTTTAAAATTATTTGTATTCGGGGAAATTGTGGGAATTCTTATTGGAGTTAATCTTGACAATTTTCTATTTTCTTTTCTTTTATTTCTTTGTGCTGTCAAGCGAACTTTTAAAATTATTTGTATTCGAGGATATTGTAGGAATATTGGTATCTTAAACATCCTAGATGCTGAGATTATATGTTGGGAAAAAGGTTTGAACATATGTTACACTGCATTGAAGCATACACTTCAATTTATTCAAAGTGTTGATGTTACTAAACATAATTTTTGCAATTATTGAACTCTTCAACTGTATCATATGTTGTGTGAAGAGAATATATAATTTTCCTGCCAATCTTGGTGCTAGCATACAAGAAAACAACATAAATTGTTTGAAGCTCTTGAAATTTGAATTGATCATCACTGAAGGCTCTTTTTACCTTCTTTGTAGTGTAAATTAATTCTCTTCTTGTTATCTCTCTTAAAGATAACTTCTTCTTCCTCCTCTTCTGTTTGATTCACAATCATTCAAACTTCTCACAAATTATAATCAACTCTCATCTAGCTTTAGGGGTACTAAAGTGTTAGCTTGAGCAAAGATTGTAAAAGTCTAAGTGGTTAACTTAGCAACAAGGTGCAAGCCTGTTGAGGCTTACACAATACATAATTATTGTAAGTGTTCAGGTGAACACAGATTGTAAGGTGCAGGATTTGAGAGGTTATCTCAAGCATCATAGTGGAAACTCTCACAAGATTGTGAGGAGTGGACTAACCCACATTGGGGGAACCACTATTAATTTCCGTGTGTTGATTCTCTCTTCCCTATACTCTTTACTTACTGCAAACACAAACACACAAACACATTTACTTTGTTAAACTGTTTTTGCACTCAGACATCAGAACGTTCTGAAGTCTGTCATTAACTTAACCATTCCAAGTTTCAACTTGAGAATTACTTTTTAAGTTACAGGATAATTTTTAAAGGGTCACAATTCAAACCCCCCTTTCTTGTGACTATTTTATCTACTTCAGATAAGAGTATGATTATTGAATTTGTGTGTTGATGATAAGAAGATTAAGACAATGAAAATAAAATAAGAATCAAGTATGAATTGCGAGGTTCAAATAATGAATCTTATATAGTCAATAATCAACACATACATCCAAATTGCAAAACGAAACAATCTCAAACCAAACCTATTAACAATTGAGAAAACTAACAACTAATATACACAAGACATATGAATCAACTTGTTTGAGAATTTCTTGAAATTTGATTGTGAGAATAAAATTGAAAGAAACTCAATTGAAGTAATTGAGGTTGAGTAAAGTAAAAGAAAGTTCATAATCAAATTAAGATGTATTTAACAAGTAATTCATATGTAATTGAAATTGCAGAAATCTAAAAGGATAGGGAAGAGAATGACATTAGGATTAATAGTGGCTCCCCTTTCGTCCTCGCTTCGAGGTACCTCCACTCTTCTTGATTGAAAACGTCTCTATCAAGAACTTCCACTATGTTGAAAAATATTTACAAATTGTTATGGTTACAAAAGATTCCTTTGATAACCTAATCTTCAATCCTAATAAACAACAACACCACCAATCTTCAAGTACTCTTGAAATTGGAAATTCCACAAGTCTTCAAAACTCAAGCTTCCATGCAATACTTGGAATCCCTTCACCTTGAATTCTTCTTTGCTATGTCCGAAGCTTGGATCCCCTTTAACTTCTGAGAAGTTAGAAAGACCCCCACAATTCACTTTGAAGGTGGAAACAAATCCCTCTTTTATTTTAGACTTTTAACCCTCAATCAAGTTCCTTGAAAGAAACCAATGTACAACTCATGTAGCACTCTAGAAATCTATGACTCAAAATCCACAAAGATCTTAAAAAAATGTTTAATCTCAAGAACAAATAGAGAGAAAGGTTTGGAGACTCTAGAATAATATTTGCAATTGATTCAGTTGGTTGGAAGGTGTATGGGTATATCTATATACATACATGGGTGGTAAGTGCAATTTTTGTGGAAAAAACAACAGCTTGATTTGAATCATACTAAGTATCAAACATGTGAAAAAGGGCAAACATGAAGCTATAAAGATTGATTACGATTCAAAGAACATTTGAATCGAATCAAAGATTTTCTAGATAAATAATGATATGAATCAAAATAATACATGCAAGGGAATGAATCGATTTAAAGAGACCAAGATGAAGATTGATACGAATCAAAGAACAATGATATGATTCGTTCATGCAAATCACAAGACTAAAGAACTTAAATGATACGAATCAAACTATTTTGATCTGATTCAAGCATGATACAAATCATAATATTCATGCAACCATTTGAAAAACTCTGACTCATGAACTATGAACTCTGGACTCTCCAAGACTCTGAATCGTGAAACATTTTGAAAAAGCCAACACAATTCAACCCCCCTCCCCCCCTTGTGTTTTTCTCACCTTCAGTGATGGCAGAGTAATTAACAACCTACCGAAACTGTCCCATATTGAGTTGTTAAATCTTTGTCTCATTGAAAGGATAATGGTGAAACAAACCGATTCACCTATCCTGTTAGAAGAAATACTAGGAAACATATGGAAACCATGTAGACAAATGACCTTGATTCTTATGGAAGATAACAAGATTATGGTCCAATTGTTCCATAAAGGTGATATGGAGAGAATTCTTCAAGGGAGCCCATGGCTGATTGACAACAACATGTTTATATTGAAGAAGGCAGTGGTTGGTGAAGATTCCATGACTACTTCGATGAACACGACACATATTTGGGTTCAAGTTCATCAAATCCCATTCGATTTCATGGATACAACCATAATAGACTTGGTTGAGAGTCATATTGGCAAAATGGTTAAGTACGACGAGGAAAACAACTATGATCATTGGAGGAAATATATGAAAATTAGGGTGGAGATTGCTATTGAAGAGCCACTAAAACAAGACCTCATAATTGAATGTGATGCAAGAGATAATACTAGGTTGATGTTCAAATACGAGAAATTAGGTAAATTTTGTTTTATCGTGGTTCCATTGGACATACAAAAAGTTTTTGTCAAAAAAAATATGAGACATGTTTTGCAAGTAGTGGAAAAATGTGAGAGTCTTACCTCCATGCTGAGAACAATTCTTCCGGCGATGGTAAAGTGGCGAGCAAGTGGTTGATAGGTGGTAAAGTGGCGAGCAAGTGGTAGAAGTGGACCCTCATTCAAGGAGTTTAACTATTTACAAATTTATCAAGTGTTATAGGTCAAATGGGTCAGGACTTGGGTGTTGGTGGACTATGGTAGAAGTGCACACTTTTTATTTTCTATATGATTCAATGAAAATAAATTACAATGTTTCTCTCACCTTTACTACTCTTTCCTTTTTAAAATAATTGTCATTTTAACAAAAATAAATTGTTTCAAAATAAATACTATTTTTCGTTTTTAACATAATGTTAACTTTTTTTTTTCTTCTTTCAATTATACGCTCTAATTAATAATATTATATACACAATTTTCAAAGTTTAATAGAAAATAAACAAATAATAAATAAAGATAATTTGATAAAATAACAATTATCAAATTTCTATCTAACTCTTATTTCTCTCTTTCCTAATTCTCTTTTCACATCCAAACACAGATTTCAATTGAGAAACCCTAATCCCTTTCCCCACTGTCCACACGACACTCCAAAATTCAGTCTCGTTGATTCAATCCCATTTCCCGGCCACAGCGACCGCTTCACCGGAAACCAAATCCATCTCCGCCGCCGGATTCCTTTTCCGGCGTGCTCCCTTTCAAGTTTCGTTTCGATCTCCTCCGCCGTGTCTTCACATTGCCGTAGCTCGTCTCTCTTCTTTCTCTTTTGTTTGGTGGTGAGTTACACTTACACAAACTCTCTTCGCTTTCAATTTCGCCAAACCCTTATTTTAATTATATTTTTATTCTATTCAAATTTAATAATAATTCAGTAATTAATAATTGTAATGCCGAGTAACTGATTAATTCATTTTTTTTTTTTTTAATTCAAATTGAAATTTAAAAAATCCTAGTTGTCTAATTAATATTTGTGATGCTAAGTTACTAGTTACTGACTAATGGTAAGTTCGGATTTTAGTTTGAGTTAAGGAAAAAAGGAGTAAATATTAATCTAACAAATTAACTACTAACCTTTGCCATTCAAAAATAAAAAATGGTGAGTCCGGATTTGCTACATTTATAGACATAAATGGAAAATAAATGGAGTAAATCCGGATTCACTAATGGTTGTTGTTGCGTTGTTGCTTTGCGGGTTATAAATTGAGGATTTCATTTGGAGTGAGATAGACACAAAAGTTTGAGAAAAGTTACAACAACAACAATAACCAAGCCTCTACTAAGTGGGGTCGGCTGATGGATCAAATAAAGCCATATTGTTGGTATACTTTTATGATACTTAACGGGAAGTATCCGAGAAGTATTGGAGATATGGATACAAGGTGGATATTTTCCATTTCTAGAGTATCCAGGCTTCATAAGTCGTGATGTGACCTTGTGACCTTGGGTTCGCCGCACCGCATTGACAACATAGTGTGTGTGTGTGTGTGTCTATATATATATATATATATATATATATATATATATCCGACTGACATTATGTGAACTATGTAAATTAGCATTGATTTGTGATATTTTATTGAATGTGTAGATTATTTGATCTGATTGGTTTCTCTATTTGAGTACTGTGTAATTTGCATACTCAAATGTTTTTCAAGGTAAGTTTTGATCACAAGAGCCTTACGTATGTGTGATCTTTGGATGCTTCACATCCTTGGGTTTGCTTATGATGTAGATGTAGATAGGCTTCAAATATAGCCCGAGTTAAAATAATCCAATTTGTCAGAGGCTTTTTTGGTTAACATGCATTTCTTTTCGAACTTAGTTTTGGAAGAGTAGGAATGAGATTTTTAAGTCTCCATCTATTAACTTCTCGTGTTGTATTCAAGAAATTTGTAACATAAGGATTATTGTTTTATTAATTTAATCTGATTTGTAGTTTGGCAGTTGGATAAGCAACATTATTAAGTTTTCATATTTAAGATCATCACAACTGCCATATCGTTAATTTTAAGATCAGCACATCAACCCAAGTTTTGAACAATGGTTTTTCTTTTTAAATTTATACTCGCAGTTCGGAAAGTATTTTTGCATAAGCAAATATTTTTTTTTAAATCCCTATTGTAACGTCCTTCTTTTTCCTTACTCAAAATCCTGCGACTCTTTTATGTTTGTTCATCTTGGTACACAAGAAAAAGTATCATAGTGTATTACCTGGACTTTCAGGGATGCATCCAAAAGTATACCAGACTCGTAGCTCTACTGCTATAGATCGAGGAGCTGCAGACCGAGGAAAATACATAGTCTGGACAAGTGAAATGGACAATTGCCTGACTGATGTGCTTGCAGAGCAGGTGGAAAAGGGGAATAAAGTGGATAACATCTTAAAGCCGGCAGCATTTGCCGCTGCACTGAAAGCATTAAATGAAAAGTTTGGTATGCATATGACAAAAGGACACATAAAAAATCGGCTGAAGACTTGGAGGAAGCAGTTTGGGGTTTTGAAGGAACTCATTTCCCATAGGGGATTTGTTTGGAATAAGACACAAAAGATGGTTGTGGCCAACGATTCTGTGTGGAATGACTACATCAAGGTAATATTGTTACCTGCAATACAATATTCACCCCATTAATTTATAGTTTTCTGTTTGTTGTGTGATAAGTAATAAGTAAAATTCTTACGATACCTGCAGGAGCACCCTGATGCCAAGATTTTCCGAGCAAAGTCCATTGAAAACTATGATAAATTATGTATAATTCTTGAAAGTGATCAATCAATTGCAAGAATTTCTGACAATGTTACTGAAATTGATGTAAACTTCACAGTTGATGACGAGGAGCCAGATCTTGTCATTTTATCTGAAACACAAACTGATGGAAACCTGTCTAAGCACCTCAGATGGACAGAGGAAATGGATCACTGGCTTGGAAAGATTCTCGTAGATCAAGTGAGGAAAGGGCTTAAAATAGATAATGTCTTTCAGACAGAAGCATATGACAAAGCTGTTTCCGCCATGAATGCAAAATTTGGGCATCATCTAACAAAATTTCACATTAAAAATCGTCTTAAAACATGGAAGAAACAGTATGAAATAGCAAAGGAAATTCTGTGTCATGCTGGATTTAAATGGGACGAAACAAAGAAAATGATCATTGCAAATGATTCAACATGGATTGACTACATCCGGGTATGTTTTCACCTATTCGACCTTTATAACTGTTAAGTACCAATGGTTTACAAAGTATTTATCTTCTTATGCAAACAAAGTCATTTACATAGTTTGCTTCTCTTTTGTTTTGGAAGAGAAACCTTTATGCAGTAGCAAAATGAATTTTTCTTTATATTCTTTGCAAAAGTCATAATCCATTGTTCTCATTAATGAAATTAATTTGGAATGAAATAAGGTAGGTAGGACAAATTTTTTGAATTCACTTGCTATGTAAAGGCATCTTTACAGCATCGAATATTTGCACATGCATCTATAATCTTTTTTCTATTACTGTTAAGGCAATTGAGTGATGATATTTTCAAAACCAATGCTATTTAGATGAAGTTATACAGTAAAATTGGTCTCTTTGTCAAAAGGGATACCATTATGTTTTCTATGCTTCACATGTTGCAAAACATCCTCTAGTTTTTATTTAATGTATAACATTGTAACAAGTATTTTGGGGGATGGATAGTTGGATAGCTGGTTGTTTTCGTACTGCTTTAATTTTGTAATTAGAATCCCATATTTTATTTGACATCCCATCTGCATCAGATTATCATTTGTTTCAACCTTTTAATATTGCCTGAAGAAAATGATATGTAGCAAATAGTCAAAGTGAACTGTAGTAGCAAATGTCAATAATTTACAGCTAGCTCTCTGTTGATTTTAGATTATTAGGCCTTCAAATTCAAGATTAATGTATTCCGGCCTTGGCTGTCAATGAAGGGTAGGTATAAACATTTAAATTAGAAAGTTTTTTGTTTGATAATAGAGTCATGAACATGGTTGTCAAACTTGTGATCCTACCTAAGATCGTTTGGATATTGAAAAATTGTAAATTGTGGGATCTTTTTTTTGGTCAAGTAGCCGAGTGGTTGGAGCTCACACATTTTAAATGTGGAGAAGTGGGGTGTCCGGGGTTTGAACCCTGGCACCTGCATATATTATGCAATGTCACTACCAACTAAGCTAAGCTCACGGGGACAAATCGTGGGATCTTAACATGGATCGTAAGATCCCACCAAAATGACAATTATATTTTATTACTTTTTATATCATAATTTTTTTGTGAATTATTTATTATCTAACATTAATTTATTCTATTTGTTATTAGTATTAGAACCTTTTTTTTTTTGTTATTAAGATAATAAAAACTGGACTTAACAAAAAAAAAAAAGGGACAAAAAAGAGAATTTGGCTCAATGACCCAATTCCCACGTGAGAAACCTAGCTAACACTAGTTACAGTCTCCTCTAATCCTATTTTTTTTTTTTTGTTTTGAAGTCTCCTCTAAAGCTAGTTGTTACTCTGCCTCTCGTCTCATAACTGTTCGTCTTCTCTACAAGCCACCCACTTTGCCTCTTGTCTTATCTTTGTTCATTTTCTCTATAAGCCACCCACTCAGCCTCTCTCTCAGGCGCATTCCGAGTGGAAAATGTATGAAACCGGGTTGAAAAGGCGCTACTGGTACCGGGCCGGAAACAGGTCAAACGGGCAAGATGTGCGAAACCAGCACGAGGAAAAGTACTAGGAAAAGTACTGCTCCCAAGATCTCATGATCTTCCACTGTGGACGGGCTCATTCCATGATCTTAGCACTGATATGATTGAGGGAGAAAAATGCGTGAGAACCATGGTCTTGAATGAAACAAAATGCTCAAAGAATTATTAAGGAAACATAGCAAATAACTTATTTTTGGTTAACATGTAACTAACTTGAGCAGTGTTCTTCAATCGCGGCGTTAACAAGTTGCTAGTGTTCCACGATACGCTATTTAGTACAAAATATTGTCAAATAGCGCCTCTTGGTGTTGTAGTACTTTTGTTCAGCGTAACATGAACAGACCATTTTTTTCCACGATCCGCGATTGACAACATGAACTTGAGTCATAGTAGTTTATACACATTATTCCTCCAACCATTACATTAATAGTCACCTACACACTAATTGTTCAGCCAAAAATGGATTTGTTTTTAAAATCTGATCCGTTGAAATCTGCCCTTGCCACGTGTTGCACATCAGTTACAGAAACTGGAGCAGATTTGGACTCTCCCCAAATGTTCTCCAACAATTTGAGCAAAATGACACTTCTTGTTGTCGATGACGACACTGATGGCAATAGATGTATAATCCCTCTATCCCTCTCACCGGTATGTCGTTTCTCACTCAGAGTTGTTTTTCAAGTTCATGCCATTGTTTCCCTGATTTGCACTTGTACACCCAATCTAGCTAATGACTTCAACCTGTGTTGTTTGGGCTGCTTAAGTTGTATGGTCCAGGTCGAAAATTGGAGCCTGACCCATGATGAAAATCCTATGCACAAAGATTTTCCGCCCCACTGTTTTGCGTCTCGCTACTGCTTAGGATTGAACAAGGCAGGGGGGTGGTGGGCATGGTTTGTATATGCAACCTTCCTCTGATTCCCTCCTCCAAACCACAGATCAAATACCCAAAATATTGACGATCTGATTATTGCTCTACATGTGTTGTCAGTCACTCAAATTCCAGAATCTACTCCTCTGCACTGCCTACCTTCCATTTGTTTCCCTTATTCAAACTTCTGCTAATAAATTGGGGAGGCAACATTTAAGTTAAAGCCATTGCCTCATCCTTCAACCTGTTCAAAAAGATTCCGATGAGATGATCTTGCTCTCTAATTTGCAATGGTTTCAAACTTCTTTATGTATTCCTTGCACACTTCCTTCCTCAGCCAAAGGAGCACTTATATGAGTTATGCGTAAGGTTGACCTTAACTGTTCTTGTAGGTGATCCAATTAGGGTTTGGGACATAAATCTCCCACCATCAATAATAGTAGCACAGCATTCAGAGTTCATTTTGTGTGTGTTCAAGTGTCATATTTAATCTCTGTAGTTTTGGTTCATTTTTTTATTTAATTTTGATTAATTTTTATTCAGATAATCAACTTATCAATTAGTTTATTCTGAAAGACCGTTAATTATGCAAAAGAGATGGATCACACTATTTGACAATTCAAACTTGGTTGTAGATTTTGCATATTAGACACTCATGTTTGAGAAATAAGGGAAGTGGCAAAATTATAGTTTCTCGGAGAAGTTAATGTAATAGAATGAACAGTTTGCAGTAAGACATTGGAGAGGATGCGATGGGTAGAGAAAAAAATCTTGTTTCGCCGTAATTTAAAACCGTATTTTATTATTTCTGTATTTTTCATTGGTACACTGTTTGCAGATAGCTCTTAGTGGCACTCTTGTATTTGTCTTGCTAATAAAATGTCAGTCCCTACCAGCATTAATTCTTGCTCCTCATTTTTTCTATCATGTCAGACACATCCAGATGCAAGGACTTACCGTGCTAGGGTCCTGGAGAACTATGAGCAGTTCTGCACTATCTTTGGCCATTTCAACGAGCCTTTGCATCGCAATGATTCTGTGCCTTGTGATGAGCCTTTTGAATTTGAAAGTGTCTGTCCTGTAAATTATGATAGCAATCTTAAAGATGTAATGAAGCATATGAGGTGGACAAGTGATATGGACAGCTGTTTAAGTGAGATTCTCGTGCAGCAAATTAAACTTGGTAACAGAAGCAGGTTTGACCACAAATTAAGACCTGCTGCATTGGAAGCTGCTGTGCTAGCTATTAATGAAAAGTTTAAGCTTTACATGTCAAAAGATCATATTAAAAACCGTCTTAAAACATGGAAGAAACAATATGATATCCTGAAAGAACTTCTGGGCAAGAGTGGCTTTGAATGGGATGAGAACCGAAAAATGGTCATTGCAGATGATTCTGTATGGAATGAATATATTAAGGTGCATGTTATATACTACTTTAAATTTCTATATGGCATTTGTTGTAGCATAACACAATATTACTGTTAAGCTTAATACATTTTTCTGGAGCAGATAAATCCTGATGTTCGAATTCTTAAAGGACGAGTCATCAGAAACTATGAGGAGCTGTGCATAATCATTGGTCACATTGATCCACCAGGTATGATCACTGCTCGTGCTAAGATGGGTATGCTTACAGATGATAATGTTGTGGAAGCTCAAGAGACAAATTACCATGGAACTGACAATACAACAGAAAAAGGAAAGAGTGTGACATGGACTGATGAAATGGATCTTTGCTTGACAGAGCTGCTTGTCAAGCAAGTGATGTTGGGAAATAAGCTTGAGAAAAATTTCAAGACCTCAGCTTACATAGCTACTCTAGCAGTTCTAAATGAGAGATTTGACCTGAATTTAACAATAGAAAACATTAAAAGCCGATTAAGAACATGGAAGAAGCAGTATGTCCTTATGAAGGAAATGCTTTCTCGTGGGGGATTTGAGTGGGATGAAGGACGTAAGATGGTTGTTGCAACTGATTCAACATGGAATGAATACATTAAGGTATAGTTATTCAGTCTAACTTCATATTCATTTTAGTTTCAGAAGTAATTATGGTTACATTTATTTGCTATTGTAGTACTTTAACTAGTGCTCATTGGATGTCAAGATTAGGTCATTAAGCCTGGTGATCTTGTCATAATTTTTAACCATTTGTTATCTTCTCTATGTAATTTAATCAAAGACCCATTATTATAGTAGCTACCAAAATACACCAAAGATTGTATTTGAATGCGCATCTTTGACTTATTTTTTGTTTGTGCATTTGGTTGGGTTCAGTTGCTTCAAACTGCAGCCACAACCATATTAGGCACCTTTGGGCTTTGTCCCAATGAGTGCTCAATAGTGTAGATGCTCACACACTCCTGCAAGGTGCACCATATGTTGGTATATATGTGTTCCTATATATTCCTGACTAATCGCAAGTATATATGTATGTGTTCCTAGATAATCGTGATTGATCATTGGCCTGTGTATATTCAGAAACATCGAGATGCTAGGAATCTGCGAGACAAACGAATAGAGAACTACAACGAGTTAGGTTTGATTGTTGGCAACGAGGAAGCTAGTGGAAATTGGTCGGAAGACACTGAGATGTTTGATGTGAACCTTGCTCCTAACTTTGTAGAGAATGCGGATGTAAATCTTACTCCTAACTTTGAAGAGCACACTGGTGTAAATCTCACTTCTCACTTTGAAGAGCATGCTGAAACTCCAACACCGATGTCAGCGAATGAAGAGGAGATGAGCCATGATAATGCAAGTGATGAAGTGGAGGGTTCATCCGAGCAAACAGGGGCAAGGCCTTCGTCATCACATTCAAAGCAGCCATCAAAGCGGAGACGCACCGATGATGTGATGCTACAAATGATGAATGTTATGGCTACTGATATCGGCCGGATAGCCGATGCATTGACCGAAAGAAACAAAACTGCGTGCTTGGAGGAAGTGGTTGAAAAGGTGCAGAATATTCCTGACTTTGATGATGATCTCATTATTGAAGCTTGTGAATATTTATGTTTCGATGAGAAGAGAGGATTGATGTTTTTGAATTTAAAAGAGAGATTGAGAAAAAAGTGGTTGTTGAAATGTTTGCGTGGTTAAACAGGTCATTGTATTATTTCATCTTGGCATTTGTAGTATCCCCTTTTAGTCTGTTTCATTCTATATAGAAACCAAAACTGCTTCGAAAGGGGAAACATTTGTGTAAAGTCAAGCTGTTTCAGCACCTAATTCCTTGGATCTTTGTATCGTAGGTAAATGTGTATATTTTGAAGCTTTTAAAGTGAATCTGAAAGCTTGTTCTGCATTTGTTTTAGGGTGAAGGAAAAAATATATATCATTTCAAAATTTGAAGAGAATAAGTTTATTCTCCCAACATTCCTTAAAAAAAATGGTTTATTCTCCAACCTAACACTATGTCTTTATGTCTTGTATTTGTTCCTTTGACATAAAATGCTGATGATTAAGTTAACCACGGAAAACATAAATAAAATATATTCTTAAAATATATTCCATCTAGGATGAAATATAAGCAAAAACGATAGTTAAAAAGTTGATGTTTGCAGACTAAATTTTTAATTACATTTTTTTTTTTTGAAAGAAAAAAAAATGTTGATGTTTGCATTAAATTTTTAACCACATATATTGATGTAATAACTATCATTTATATTTCATTCTAGGGAGAGTACTTGATAATAAATATATACTTTTTTATGTCGTTGGACCGTCATATTATTCCTAAGGACTTTAAAGACCTTCGGAAGGGCTTCTAGACCCCCTCAAGAAGGTCTTAACACCCTTAAAAGAGGCCCAAGGGCCCCGGGCGCGCATTACCCGTGGCGCCGACTCAACAAACATCTAGAATCTTCTAGAAACCGCCCTTAAATACGTAAATACCCCTATTACTTGAAAGTTAAGCAACCAAAACCCAAGCCCATAAGAAGGCTATAAATACCATCGTTGAGAAGACTCTCATCTATCCAATAATCAGTCTAAAAATCCTAATTTACGATTCTCAACCCTAGAATCCTTACCGTACTTTTCTGCAAGTACAGTCGTAAATTGTTCTAAGTCTATTAATAATGATTTTAAATTACTCATAATGCGTAGAGAATTATTTTAACACATGAAGTTTTTATTTTTTATGATCAAATATATGTTTAATTGCTATCAAAAACGTTGTGCATGTTTATTACAACTTAATTTTAGGTTTATATATTATTATAGTTTAAATTTATTTTAGTGATCCATCCGAAGTTTTTCTTTCTCCACCACTTTTTGTATTATCTTTTTCATTTTGTATCTCATTCCACTATCATAAATACAATAAGTTTTGAAGTTTTTCTCTTTTATTTCAATGAATGTCATGTTTTTGAGCGATTCTTAGTTGGTCACAGGATCAAAACATTGTATTTGATCACTTCCAAGATGAATTTCTCAACCAAAAAAAAAAAGCATCGCAAGATAAAGAATGTTATCAAAATGGAATAAAATATATTCATAAAAATACTCTAACATTTTCTTTTTTATTTGATGAAATCAATGAATGTTCTACCACTTTATATAAAATATATTCATAAAAATATTTTTTTTAAGAGTCTAAAATGGAATATATTATCAAAATAAAGTGTTTTCCTTAGCAGAAAATATACTAAGGAGGAGACAACAAAGTCGAAACAATATTTACAAAAAGAATTTGTACATGATTGAAAACAGGAAAAGAAATAACCACTAGCCTATACCCAGAATGGCAAACTGACTAAGCCACCACTCATGGTAATTGGAGGGAAGAGAAACAAATTTCGCCTTCAACCACGTAAAAGCAAGGGACTTAATCTTATCTACCACCTATAAAACCGAGCATATTTTGTCATTGAAAATTTTGTTATTTCTTTCCTTCCAGATTTCCCACACCCTAGCAAACCAAATGACCTGAATAATTGAGGGGCACACCTTGGAGATACCACCACTGAATTGATAAATTGATAAAAAAAAATGTCGTTAAAAGACACTCTTTAGAAGAAAGTGTTCCCATCATTAATGTTGCAATATACCCTACCAACGAGTAGGTGAGGTTTAACATGGGAAAGCTACTTTTTTCCTATCATGGGAAAGTTAGTTTTTGACCATTAGATCAAACCAAGAAGACATTCTTATCATACTTCCTCATCGCTAGATTTTCTTCTTTTGTCTTCAACCTCACAACCATCAATCAAGACGGTTATTATTCCTAAGGACCAAAAGCATATTTGCAGGGACCAAAAACATATTTTAGCTTTGGGAATAATAACCGTCTTGGTTGATGGTTCTGAGGTTGAAGACAAAAGAAGAAAATTTAGTGATGAGGGAGTATGATAAAGATGTGTTCTTGGTTTGTTCTAATGGTCAAAAACTAACTTTTCATGGTGGGAAAAAAAGTAGATTTCCCATGCTAAACCTCACCTAACGACTGAGTTTTGAAACAGAAACATACGATGCTACATAGGCATTAGGGAGAGACAGAAGCAAACAAACAACAAAGTTGAGTGACAAATATTGTTCCATGATATTCCATTCCCATCATCTTCTCAACAAACTCAAATTCAAATTCAAATTCAAAAAACACTTTTCTTTTTCATTCTCTTCTTCTTCTTCTTCTTCATCTTCAAACCTTCTTCATCTCTGCACTCATTCCCAAACCCTTTCACAAACAAACCAACTTCACGCTTTCTCCATTCTCAATGCTTTCCTCCCTCACAGTGTCTCCATCTCCGCCTCTCTCATTCTTAAATACGCCTCCTTTCGACACCCCGAAACTTCACTCATCCTCTTCCAAAACACTCTTCCATTTTCCAAAACTGCTTTCTTGTGGAACACGCTTATTCGTGCTTATTCCATTGCTGGTTTTTTTGATGGGTTTGGTGTTTATAACACCATGGTTCGTTCTGGTGTTAAACCTGATGATCATACTTACCCTTTTGTTTTAAAGGCTTGTTCTGATTATTTAAAGTTTGATAAGGGTAGGGAGGTTCATGGTGTTGTGTTTAAGGTTGGTTTTGATAAGGATGTTTTTGTTGGAAATACGCTTTTGATGTTTTATGGTAATTGTGGTTTTTTTGTTGATGCGATGAACGTGTTTGATGAAATGTTTGAGAGGGATAAGGTGTCGTGGAATACTGTTATTGGTTTGTGTTCTGATCGGGGTTTTCACGAGGAGTCGCTTTGTTTTTTTAAGGAAATGGTTGTGGCTGCGCCGGTAGTTAGACCGGATTTGGTTACTGTTGTTAGTGTGTTGCCGGTTTGTGCGGATAGTGAGAATGTCGTCATGGCGAGAATTGTGCATGGTTATGTTTTTAAGGTTGGTTTGTCGGGTCATGTAAAGGTTGGAAATGCGTTGGTTGATGTTTATGGGAAATGTGGGAGTGAGGAGGCTTGCAAGAAAGTTTTTGATGAAATGGATGAGAGAAATGAGGTTTCTTGGAATGCTGTTATTACTGGTTTTTCTTTTAGAGGGCTTTCTATGGATGCTTTGGATGCGTTTAGGTCGATGATTAATACAGGAATGAGACCAAACCCAGTCACAATTTCGAGTATGCTACCTGTATTAGGAGAGTTAGGACTTTTTAAGTTAGGAATGGAAGTACATGGATATAGTTTAAGGATGGGTATCGAGTCTGATATTTTTATTGGTAACTCATTGATAGATATGTATGCGAAATCGGGATCGTCGCGTGTAGCGTCTACTATATTTAACAAAATGGGAGATAGAAACATTGTGTCATGGAATTCTATGGTTGCAAATTTTGCTCAGAACAGACACCATTTTGCAGCGGTAGAATTATTGAGACAAATGCAAGCTCATGGAGAAAACCCCAACAATGTGACTTTCACAAATGTTCTTCCAGCATGTGCAAGATTAGGTTTCCTGAATGTTGGAAAAGAAATTCACGCCAGGATAATTCAAACTGGATGCGCCACTGATTTGTTTCTGTCCAATGCTCTGACAGACATGTATTCAAAATGTGGACATTTAAGCCTTGCGCGAAATGTTTTCAATGTCTCTATCAAGGATAAAGTTTCCTACAATATACTAATTATAGGCTATTCTCAAACAACTAACAGCTCAGAGTCTCTAAATTTGTTTTCAGAAATGAGACTTTCCGGTATGACGCCTGACATTGTTTCGTTCATCGGTATCATATCCGCTTGTGCACATCTGTCTTCCATAAAACAAGGTAAGGAGATTCATGGACATCTGGTAAGAAAGCTTTTCCATACTCATCTTTTTGCAGCAAATTCCCTTCTGGATTTGTATACCAAGTGTGGTCGAATAGATCTTGCAACTAAAGTCTTCGACCGTATTCAACACAAAGATGTAGCCTCATGGAATACCATGATTTTAGGGTATGGTATGCGTGGTGAATTCGAAACTGCAATCAACCTCTTTGAAGCAATGAAGGAAGATGGTGGTGTGGAATACGATTCAGTTTCATATATTGCAGTTTTATCGGCATGTAGTCATGGAGGACTAATCGAGAAAGGGAATAAATATTTTAAGCAAATGCAAGATTATAATATTGAGCCAACACATACGCACTATGCTTGTATGGTTGATCTTCTTGGAAGAGCAGGCCAAATTGAAGAAGCTGCAAACCTTATTAGAGGCTTATCTTTTGAACCTGATGCTAATATATGGGGTGCACTACTTGGAGCTTGCAGGATATATGGGAATGTGGAATTGGGTCATTGGGCGGCCGAGCATTTGTTTAAATTGAAACCTGACCATTGTGGATACTATATACTGCTTTCAAATATGTATGCTGAGGCTGGAAGATGGGATGAGGCAAATATGGTAAGGGAATTGATGAAATCAAGGGGAGCTAAGAAAAATCCTGGTTGTAGTTGGGTTCAAATTGGAGACCAAGTGCATGGTTTTCTAGTTGGTGAGAAAATAGAAAGCTTAGATACTGGATTTTGATTACATTCCTTGGGATATGTAATTGTTGATTTTCTGAAAATTTGTGTATATCAAATTTATTTATCAATCTGTTATGTTACAAGTAGATAATTCTCATTCTATCACTGAGTTTCTCTACCCTCTTCCAATGATGTTATGGTTTTATCTTCCTATTTTCATTTCTGCATTTCCTTTATCTCACCCATCTTTGAATCATTTTTATGTTTGTAAATTGTAATTACTTCTAGTTTTGAAAAGTTGATAACTATGTTTTATTGTTGACATTCAACATCACAGTGACTGATTTGTTTGTTGGTGTTGGTTGAAAATATACACGTTGAAAGAAAAAGTCTAATAGAAGCTTAAAATGTTTCCGACTGATGCATCTTGATACATGTTGAAGAAATCCCGAATTGTTTAGAAATGTAAAGGAAGAGGGAGACTAAGACCATATATATATAAGTTGTATTGTAGTTCTCCATTACAAGATGCATCGGTCGGAAACACTTTAAGCTTGTACCAGACTATTTCTTCTTATATCTTGTCTTAGAGTGTCGTGAGATGTAATTAGACATTTTTTGGAGGGTGTAGTTTCCTTTTAATTTTATATATTAGCCTTTTAGTGGGGAAGAAATAGAAGTGACATATACCTCCATGACTTTTAATGTCACTAAGACGAGGAATTCTAATATGATCACGACCAAATAAATAGTGTTTGGACACACACATAAAGAAGTATTTTTTAATAATAAAAAGGAAATTGATAAAAAAAAAAGATTGAATATTTTGATAATAATCTCTTTATGTGTGTGCCCCCAAACACTATTTATTTGGTCCTGCGACCATAGAAAAATAGCTCAACAAAGACACATCCTCAACATCGTGAAACAAAAGTTAAGTTAATTAACCCAATTTATGTTTTACAATAGAGTTAAATACCCCAATTTAAATTAACAACTCACAGCATTAGAACAAAAATAATTAACAACTCCCAAAAACATAATATTTAATTTCTCAAAGAAGGCCGGCACAAATAGATATATCAGGGTTCTTGAATGTGTCAACTTCCTTACCTCATTAAAAGTACAAATTTGTTTTTTTAGACACATATAGTTTCTTATTAAATTGTTTCTAGAACAAATTAACAAACAATATTCCACTCAATGATTCATGCTGTGAAGAAAGATAATGCAGAATATACTAAGTTTTCATTTTTTTTGCTGAAAGAAAGAGTTATTCTCTTACTAATATATATAAAAATCAATAGTCAAAGTATCATTATTTATTTTTGAATTTCATGAAGGCTACACAATAAGCTAATTAAACTGCATTTGACAGATGACATTCTAACCATTCCAATCCCCTCTCTACAATATAAAATAAATTAGGTGAATATACTTTCAACAAAAAATGGAGCACTTACACTAACAGATTTCTAACTAACGTGGTCCTGTGTTGGTTACAAAATCCTCATTGTAGTATTAGTATATGGGTCATTTTCTAACCAACTGAACCATTCTTATTACAAACAATAAGCCACTTTTGAACTATACATAGAAATCAACAACATTAACCAAGTTTTTTTTATCTCTGCTAAGTGAGGTCGGTTATATGAATCAAATTACGTCAATGTTCTATCATAAACCATATTTTGGTTCAACTCATTAATACAAAATATTTTCTAGGCTTAAATATTGCACTCGTCCCTGCAAATATGACCCGTTTAAGTTTTCGTCCCTGTAAAAATAAAAATTGTTTTTGGTCCCTGCAAATTTTTTTGTTTTTGAAGGGACTATTTTCAAAAACAAAAAATTTTGCAGGGACCTTTTTAAAAAACAAAATATTTTGCAGGGCCCAAAAACTACAAAATGGGTTCAATCAGCGTACGCCACGTAGGCATTTTGGTGACTTGTCATGACTTAAATGGGCCCAGGGGCATTTTTAAACGACAAATTTTTTTGCGGGGACTGATTTCTGAATTTTTATTTTACAAGGACCAAAACTTAAACGGGCCATATTTGCAGGGACAAGTGCAATATTTAAGCCTATTTTCTAATAGTTTCTCTGATAGTTTTTCTAGGTCTTCATCTACCTTTAGGGATCTGACTAATCTTTCATCTGATCTACTCTCCTTACTACATAATCTAAACGTCTTCTCTCATTATATCTAAATCACTCGATTTTCCACCGTCTTTTATATTATCGGTCATTTATAATCTTATCCCAAGGACTATAAATAGATATCAAGTAGCATAAACAAAATCACTCTAACTATATGTAGTTATCTCACATTATCCCTGAAGTTCAATTGTCTTACTCTCCTTGAACCATTTACAAGCATGGTGACACCAAAAAAGAGCCTCTCAACATCTTTAAATGCAAGAACCATAGGCTCAGGACCCGAAACAATAGTTTTATGTCATGGTTTTGGAACAGACCAGTCTACATGGAATAAAATTGTTCCTCTTTTAGCTGAAAATTACAGTCTAGTTCTGTTTGATTGGCCATTTTCTGGAGCTATTACAGATAAAAGCCTTTATAATCATGCAAAATATAATTCCTATGAACCTTATGCTGATGAGTTAATCACTCTTATGGATGAGTTGGACCTCAAATGTATCACTTTTGTTGGACACTCTATGGCTGCTATGATAGGTTGCATTGCCTCCATTAAAAAGCCTGAGCTTTTTAAGAGGATTGTTCTTCTTTGTGCATCCCCAAGGTACTATCATCTTTATGAAAATACTAACAATAACACAATATTTGAATTCTATTGTTAAAAACACTTGATTATTTGGTGAAATCTCATATTGCGTATTTGGTGAAACACTAACACAAACACGAATATCAAATATGACACTGACATAAACATGTTGATACTGGTAAAAATTTGAAAAAATGAATTAATTGAACGTAATCACATGTATCAACGACACGTGTTGGACACCAGACACGCTTTCCATCAGAAGTGTCGGTGCTACAGAGATTTGGATAAATGTTTGAAAGTAATTTAAAGTAACTTTTTAATTATGTTATTGGTGCGAAATCTCCACCAATTTTTGTCAATATCTAATGTCTATCTAGAAAAGTCACTAACCATCTTTAAAGTGGTCTCTCCTCACAACTATGTTTTTCTATCCACAACACATAAAGAAGTGCACCTCTTTTTGTCCTAGCCTAGTCCAATTCAATAAATCACTATTTTTTTTCCTAGCCTAGGCCAATTCAAACATTTCATGGCACAATATCGATGGAAAATAATATAGTCTTGTATTAACATCCCATAATTATTCATACATAGGTATATAAATACAGATGACTATGAAGGAGGCTTTGAGAGATCAGATATTGAGAACTTAATATCAACCATAGAGTCTCAATACGAAAGCTGGGTTTCAGCATACGGTCCTATTGCAGTGGATCCAAATGATGCTGACTCTGTTGACAAATTTCAAAAATGCTTGAAAAGAATGGGTGGTGAAGTTGCAATTACCTTAGCCAAAACTGTGTTTTTCAGTGACTATAGAGATATGGTTGAAAAGGTAGTGATCCCTTGCACAATCATTCAGTCAAGTAATGATGTGGCAGTTCCAATAAGCATAGGGCATTACTTGGATGAAAACATTAAAGGAGTGTCTACTTTGGAGTTTATAGACATGACTGGCCATTGCCCTCAGTTAACTGCACACCTGAGGTTGGTTGAGGTGCTGAAGGGTATTGTGGGTTAGCCTTGATTAGTGTTTCAGGGACACTGGTTAGCATTTTTTTTTGTTTAAATAAGTCGGGCTTGTCATCTAGATTTATCTTCCCTTTTGTCAAGAGCTCAATTCTCAAGTATGTGTGATTGGACAAAACTAAAATAGTTTGTAATAAATCTATCTCTATATATGGAAATGTATTTGATGGTATTATGTTATAGTCTGTGAAAAATCAATTGTAAAGTGTGAAGTTCTAGTTTTACCGTTGATTTGAAAATATTTCAACCCAACAATTGAACTTGATGGAGCAATCTATGATATAAGTTTGATTATTAAGTTTTTAGTTGATAGGTTTAAAATAACAAACACGTAGTCCTAAATCGAATAAATGGGCGAAAGGGAATATTACTTGAGATTGATACATCGTTTTTTCCACGTTGCCAATAAGCAGTCCTTGGTGCCTGATATGCCACCCCAAGCAGCATGATACTTAGTCTTGTAGATTGAGTTGTGTAGAGTAGATAGTCATTGTTTAGTAGCAGTTAGTATTTCTATAATCAAAGGGTCTACGAAAATGAATGAGTTTGTTGGCCGTTATTCATCCCATCCAATCCATGTACGATAACTTGTAACTTTAAGTAGATGTGACTTTTAGATTATCAATCCCTTTAGTTGCTTTTTCTTTCTTAGACTCGATATTGAAGAGTCGTTACCATATTAGGGTTGTATGTCGTTCTTTATTAATCTAATCAGATTATAAACTAGTCTTTTCATTTGCTGAAACTGACTGGAGAAGTAAAAAAAAATTCCTTAAGTACTCTCGGATATGTATGGTCTCATTGTTTTAGTCTTTAGTCATCTTTTGATCATAAGTAGATGATATGGCATGCTGAGGTGATATCTCATACTCCCTCCGTCCCAAATTGTATGACGTTTTGACCATTTCACACATATTAAGAAATGTAATTAATATTGTGTGGGGAAGAGAAATTATGAGTTGTTTTACAAAATTATCCTTAATAAATGGTATGGAAAAGATAAATGAAATAATTGAAAGAAGAGAGAGTAATTAATAGTTAAAGATATAATAGGAAAAGTAACATTGATATTGTAAAGCGACATATAATTTGGGATAATTTTTTTTTCCAAAGCGACATACAATTTGAGACGGAGGGAGTATGTGATTTTGCTTCCATGTGGCACTGATTTGCCATGATATCGTCAGCCACATGACACCAAAATCTCATACCATGTGCCATGTCATCTATCTTGGATGAAAAGATGACATTAGAGACTAAGACGATAAGAATCTTGAATTATAGGATAGAATCTTTAAAAAAAAAAAAATCAATGGACTACAGATGTATCTCATATTTTCAAAGATGTCACTAATTAGTTAGAGTTTTTCTAACCTGTGCAAGATTGCACAGTTTAAGGATTAATAAATACACTATTTTTAAGACGATAGGAGAGATAAAACAAGTGGGATATTAGTAGGAGAGAGAAAAAAAAAGTTTTTAAGAAAAAGATTATTTAACTCCATCATTAATAAAAATTAGAAAAACCAAATAAAATAATGTATTTATTAACCCTTAAGCTGTGCAATCTTGCACATGTTAGAAAAACCCAGTTAGTTATTGACTTTATTGTTTAATTAATGTAAAAAGTGGTCATGATATTTCGCACTGGTGTGAACAATAAGATATTAACTTAAATTGAATCTAATTTTAACCAAATATTTTACCGGATTCAAACCTGATCTCAAATTTATTATGGTACAAGGTGAGTATTGTTGTGTTAGAAAGTGTGTTACATTTATTTATATATCTCGTATGACACCATTTATTGTGAATGGTGAGAATCATCATGCAAATTATGTTGAATTTGTAACAACATCACATGCTTTTCTTGCTTCCATACTTGTCATACCTTTAAACTCATCTTCTTTTACCTAGCAAAGACCATTTTCAGAGTGTGACATCTCTCTCTGTCCATTTTATTTTTCTTATGCATTTTGAAAATCCCTTGATTTCCATTTAATCTTTTGTATTGGCAGAAAACATGGTGAGGTCTTCAAGTTGTGAAAAAAATAGTGTCATCAAAAGAAGTGTATGGATTGCAGAAGAAGATGCAAAGACACCTTCATTTGTCTCAGAGCATGGATCTGTTAATTTGACTTCTGTCCCTAAAAAAACAGGTTAGAGACTTGTTTCTTTTTCAATAAAATATTTACTATATGTTAAAATGAGAAATTGTTATCTTTTCTATCTTATGGTTTCATTGTTATTCTCATTTCTCATATTCTTTTTTCTTAGTAATTTTTTATCTCACACAAATAAGTTTCATCTCATTCTTGAATGTATGTTTGATTCTAAAGGAGAGAATGTCACAGTTGATTTTACCTTTCTGTACAACCAAATTTAGTACAAATATAGATGTTTGGTTACTTTCAAGGCAAAATGATTTTGATTGCATTAGGTTGAAAAGTTTACATTAAGACTTTTGCTTCAATTTTAACATAATCAACTATGAAGCACGGACTCTACACAGACACCAAACACGACACTGACGTGGACACGTTGACACTGTTAATGTCATAAATATAAACATTGATGCATGTCTGACACTGAGATACAGGGCCGTTCCAATAAAATTGGAGGCTCGGCTCTAATATTAAAAATGACCCCTAATAAAAAATATTAATGATAATTTAAACAATCACAAATTAACAATAAGCATTATTTTGATTTTAATTTGTTTTGTTGATAGATGTGTGGGTTTCAGCTAATTTTTTTTTTTTTTGAAGGTGGGTTTGGCCGAACTTGTCCATCTACTCTTTATTTTTATCAAATAATAAGTGTTTGATTTGAACCTAAATAACAAAAGAAAATATTACCCTACATCCCAACAATTATACTCATACCCCTACTAATAATTGAGGCCCCCATAAATTGGAGGTTGGCTCTGCAGAGTTCTTTGCGCTTGCCCAAGAACAGCGCTGCTGAGAGACGCCTAATCCAAGAAGTGTTTTTGGTTCATTGATAATCAATTTTACAAAATTGAAGTTTATTCAAAATGACACAGTAAAGTTGATGAATACATGGATTGAATTTGATAAGAATATGTTTTTAACAGGTGTTAAAAGGTATGGAAAAAGTTGCAGGCTTAGGTGGAGTAACTCCATGTCTGATCCAAAGCATGATGATAAGTTCACATCCCAAGAAGAAGATCTAATTGTTAAGCTTCATGCAGCCATAGGTAGTAGGTGGTCTATCATAGCTCAACAACTACCTGGGAGAACAGACAATGATGTTAAGAACAATTGGAACACAAAGCTGAAAAAGAAGCTGTCTCAAATGGGGATAGACCCTGTTACTCACAAGCCTTTCTCTAAACTAATTGTTGATTATGGAAATATAGGTGGTGCTAATTGTCATATTAATCAAGACTTTAGGAATCAAAGATTGATCAGAAACACAAATGACCTATCAAAGCAATTGCCACCCAAAATGGAAACAGTTATGAATCTTTGTCAGTTCCAAACCAGTAATAATAATAACCCAACATCAATGTTTGTGGAAGCATTCTTGTCGTCGTCGTCGTCAACACCATTACCTACCTTATCTCCTTGTTCCTCCACTTCAACACAAGAAACAAACTTTTCTGCACCATTTAGTTGGAATGACTTTCTTCTACAAGATGCTTTTTCACAAGATGCACCTACTAATAACCTGCAAGAACAACAAATTTTAGGTGGATTGTTATCAAAGAAAGAGGTCGTGTCACACCAAGTCTCATCATCCTCGGACATTTCATTCGTAGAGACCATACTCGATCAAGAAAATGAGATGTTTCTAAGCTTTCCCGAACTTTTGGAGGAACCATCCAATTACTAATCAGTTCAAAATTTCGCAATATTTTTCCAATAAGGCAGAGAGTATCATTTCACCAGCTGCCAATGACAGTAATTAACGATCAAGCTTTGTTTGTTAGCTTATGTTCGAAGTTCTTAATCCTTGAACCATGTATATCATGTCCGTGTGTTTTAATAATTATTCTTGTTACAAAAAAAAAAATCATTCTTGAATTTGTTCATAGGTGACATACTGATTTTTTGAAAAGACTGACACTCCCTTTAACAACCAATCCATCGAATCATCAATTCTCGGCAAAGACTTCAGACGCATCTTTTAGTCAATATACGCAATTGTCTCGAATTTCATTATATTTTTTCGATAACTTCAAGTCTATTCATTTGCCGACATCAATAAACGTTGCTAAATAGGAGTATCTAGTGATAAGTTTTTCCATCACCATAACTTTGTTGTCATCAAAATCATAGACTTCATCACTATTCTAGTTCCACAACACCCACATGAAACAGGTTATTAGAGTACAAATGTTAATAACTGGAGACATAAAGTCAACCTGTACCGAGTCAACAAGAGGGAGTGGCAACACAAGATAACAAAATAAAATAATAAGTTCCCTCAAAAAAAAAAATATAATAAGTAGGGGTTTGCATCACCACTGAAGAGCTTAAACTATAAAAGCTTTGTTTTCTTTTTTCTTACTTTTTCTTTAGCTTTAGCTTTGTAACCAAAAAAAAAAACAAAAGCTGCAACTATAAAAGACTTATAAATATAATAAAATTATAAAGTTGCAAAATAATATAATAACAGTTTTTGTCCTTTATATAAATTTTAAAAAATAAAATAATTCCTGTGACCCTTTAACATTCCGTTACATGGCATGAAATTGAATAAACTCAATCAAGTAATGATATAATCATATTAGTAATATACAATAGTAGCTGTAATCTAATTGATATGTCTCAAATCACAATTTGTTTACATTTTGGCAACAAAACAAAGCACCAACATGTTGAAAAAATGAAACTGAGAGAAACATTAAACAAATGCGAGTGAACATTAACATGAATCAATAATATTACCAGTCCAAAAATCCATAAACTTGGCAGAGTAATAGCTTAAATAACTGCGCACTGTGACATATTAAAGAGTAAAATGCTAGAATGTCAATCCAACACAGCAAAATTGGGGTGTAATAAGATAGAAAGCAACTAGAGTAAATGCATTCGCTCCACGTAAGAGTGGTGCAACCATTCACTAAGAGGCTCCCCACAACCCACAAAACAACCTGAATTCCCATTTTCTGTGAAAAAAGGAAAACTAAATAGACGCAACAGTTCATGTACCGACTGTCTCACAAGAGAAGAACCTGTGACCCTGCTCCTTCTGCCCCATCCAGTCACAATATCTATCCGGTTAGGGCTAACACCAGATACCAGCATCTCTTTGCGAAACCAAGCAAGTGTCCTAGACAATGCAGTTACGGCTGTTCCATCAGACATGACATGAAGATTTATTAGCCAGTAACAGCGGCTTTTCTCCTTCACAGCATCTGGATATACATTTCTTTGTGCAGCCACCTCCCAAACCGAACCAGCTTCCTCTTTGAGCCCGGACTTGTGAAGAAAATCCACCACTGCATCTACAAGTCCTCGTTTGCCCTCTCTATCCTCTGAATGCATCAGGTCCAAAAATTTGCTTGCGTGATCCCTCACATTCTGACCGTCGGGCCCTGCTGCCGGCATTGACTGTAAAAATACATGAGCAGGATGGCCACTGACTTTCATCAGCTCACAACAAAATCCCATATCATACTGTGATTGTGCGTCTGTACAGCAGCTGAGAAGCAAAGTGTAAGTCTGCAAAGAAGGACTTAGGCCAAGTGCTACCATGCTTTGGAGAAGATTATACGCATCTGGCAATCGATGCACCCTAAGAAATGCACTGAGGAGAGAATTGCAAGTTGGTACATTTGGAAGCAAACCTGCACTGAGCATTGCCCCGTACCATTCCCAAGCCTTCTCAACATTACCAGCCTTTCCCCATAGGTCTACCAGAAGACCATAAACAGGTTCGTCTGGAACCCAATTCCTCTGCTTCATCTCAACAAAGACTGCTTCTGCTTCCTCAAGATACCCACAGTGACCAAGCACCTCCATTACAATGCTATATGTAACTTTGTCAGGTCTAAATCCAGCATTCTGCATGTCACGATATAGTTTCAATGCTGCCTCATAATTCCTTGCTTTAGCTTGCAAAGCAATCATGATATTGTAGGTGACAATATTAGGAACACAACCTTGATCAACCATTTCACCAAATAGTCTGTCAGCAGCAGCTAAATTACCAGATTTTCCCAAACAGTTGATCATCACACTGTAAGTAAACGTGTCAGGAGACAGGCCAACTTGTTGCATTCTTTCATACATGGACATGGCCACATCAAGATATCCAGCCTTTGCATGGATATCGATGAGCGTGCAGTAAGTGACACGATCAGGCTCACATCGCTTCTCCTGCATTTGATTGAAGACATTTAGTGCTTCCTTTAGGTAGTTTGCGCGGCCATAGCTGTGAATCAGGCGATTATATGTTACAACATTAGGCTGACATCCATCCTTGACCATCTGTTCCAACAAATTGTTTATGGCACCAAACTCCCTTGCACGCCCCAAGATACCAACCATGGTGGTGTAAGTATGCCCATCATGCCGGAAGCTCGGTTGTCGCTTTAACCAGTAAAAGAAGCTTAGAGCAACAGAGTGGTCTTCAAGTTGCTTTAGGACTTGGTTGCCTTGATATGCATCTATAAAAAAATTCAGATTATAAAGAGCCTCTTCTGTAGCAGGACCCCACTTTAACTGTTGCAGTATATCTTTAACAACTTCCACACCGCGGCGATTTGTCTTCGCATAATGTGCTTTTGATGAAGTAGTTCCAGTTGATGTTTTCAGATCCCTGGGGTATCTATTGAAGCTTTCCTTGAACGACCCCAACATCTGCGAGTTTGAAGTTTGCATGTTGCTATCAAATTTAGTGACAAATCGATTTGCATGAGTTCTTGTCCTCTGTGGCAAGGGTCTGCTGTCATAATTATTGAAAGGAATACTGGGAGCCACCTCTGACTTCCCGGTCCCTGAAGAAGCAGCATGCTGAAAGCCTTTACCTATCTTTGATTTATCACCTCTCCCCTTTGAACCATGATAACTACTAGTATTGTTTGATGGACCTCGCTCAGTAGAAACAGGTGGTCTGGGATGAACACTAATAAAGTCTTCCTTTCTAATTTTTTTTACATTGGAAGATCTTATGTTGGCTATAGGTTCAACCATACAATTTTTAGAGTAGCTTAGGATTCCCATCCCGTCTGATAAAGGAAGCTTACTATTAACTAAATCAGAAATGAAATTGACGGCTGCAATACCGGCCCTATAAATCTGCTCACCATCAAGAGGTGAAGACTCTGTAACATGATTCTGACTATCATCAGCCACACAAGCATATGCTACGGAGTTTGATTTACTTGAAGGAAGTGAAGTAGACCTGACTTGTTGTACACTGCCAGATTTATCAACACTCTCGACCTTGTGAGAACTTGTTCCACTTGCCGGGGTTTCTGAAACTGAGGCTCCTTCTACTCGAGATGTAGCGTTGGCTACTATAGAGGTTGGCTTCTGGGCAAGTGTGCTGGCTACTATAGAGTTTGGCTTCTGTGCAAGTGTTTTGGCTACTATAGAGGTTGGCTTCTGTGCAAGTAAATCTTGATCCCTTTTCCTCTGTTGTCTTATTGACGCACATGTTTCGTCCTCGTTGCACGTGCAGGAATTAGCATCTGGTGCATTACATCGTGTACCACCAAGAAAAAAGCTCCTAGCACTACTAGAAAAGGTACTGATCGGCTTTGACCGTAACATATTCTGCAAATAAAGTTCAATATTACAAAACAATTAAATTATAGAAAAATGAAATGAAATAGGCAGCATTAGCTGAAAGATGACAATTTTCTGAGGAACTTTCTCCACTTCAAAAACAACATATCAACCTCTATAGCATTGACACTTCTGATCGAAGGAGTGTTCAGTGTCCAAAACATGTCCACCTACAGAAATGGACACGACACGACAACGACACATATGATTACATTTTGATTATGTCATTTTCTCAAATCATTATCGATTTCTATGTGTGAGTGTCATGTCCTGTCCTGTCCCGTTCGTGCTTCATGTATAACAACAACTACCGTGAAACATAAATGTAAGAACCATGTTAAAGCTAACATCATTTGAGGCTATCATCAGCTATAAAACACCAATGACATAAGAGAAACTCTAGACATGTAAAACATTATAATAATCATCAACAACAACAACAACAACAACAACAAAAAAAAAACAAAAAAAAAAAAAACTCAGAACATTGAATCCAACAGAAAAAGAATAAAATGTTGATGCAATCAATAACATTAATCTCTCAAAAAAACTCAATCAAATGATACAAAATTAAAAACCCTTTTTTAATAAATAACTAAAAACAAAAAAAATATCATTTTTTTTTTCCTTCTCATCCTAAATAAAATAGAGACTGCTAACAGAACAGGGTTATCATCAAAGGGATCAGAATTCTCATCACAAATAAAATGAATCAAATTTATTTATTTATTTTCAATAAATGAGTAATCTTTATAAACAAGAGTGCAAAACAACAACACAAGGTATAAGAAAAAGAGAAACCTAAATAATAATAATGTGGATAGTGAAGTGAAGAAAGGTAGAAAGAAACCTGCATGGTTCATAGAAGAGGAAGTGATGATCGGGAAAGAGGTGGCGGCTGTGTTAAAGAGTGTTGTGTTGTGTCAAAAGAGCGATGAGACTTTTTCCAAATGTTTTGGGACAAAAACAATATATCATCAGCTAACCCTCGCTTACACACGCACACACTCTCTCTCCTTTTTTATTTTTTTAATTGTCATTTTTATTATTATTTATTTATGCTTTTATTACATGATGCGTGTCATCGACTTGGGCCGCAAGTTTTTCCTTTTTGCCCTTGCCCCAACGTATTGTTGTTTGGTTCCACGGAAACTAGAAAGTACGGTGGAAAGACTAGTAGTAATAAATTTTATAGTTCTGAGAGAAAATATTTTCGAAACATATAAAAAAAAATATATATGTTGGAAGTATAGCGGTCAAAACGGGCTACACAATCCGTTTAGGGTCGGCTCTAACAAGCTTTGAGTTTTATCAGGATGGACTATAAAGTCCAGTTATAATACGGGCTTGAAAAATATTACGCGGGTCGAGTACTAAACAGCCAGACCCGTATTAAAAATTATTTTTTTTTTAATAAAAAAGTACTATAAAATATTTCTATAAATTTCTTATAAATAATATTTTTAATAAGTTTAATTAATGCCTAGCACAAAATAGATTATAAACATTTTCATACAAACGTCGCAAACTAAAACGGCAAGAAAAGCATTTTTAAATAAATTATGTACGTTATGGTTATATATATTTTTATATTTGATATTTAAAATTAGACTAAAATATGGTTTTAGTACATGCAAATATACCTCATTTTGGTTTTAGTCCCTGTAAAAAAAAAGTTGTTTTTGGTCGCTGGAAAATATTTTGCAGGGACCTTTTTAAAAATCAAAATATTTTGTATGGACTATTTTTCCACAAAATGGGTTCAATCATCATGTGCCACGTGTACAAATCATCACAAAAGTGGGGTAAGGGGCTAAAACTAAAACGAGACATATTTGCATGGACCAAAAACTATAAAAAGAAAATTACCGGGACTAAAACCAAAACGAAGCATATTTGCAGGGACCAAAACCATATTTTAGCCTTAAAATTATAATTAATGAAACGAGTAAATATAATTTTATATTACTTTTATATTTGTGTGTTAATGCATTTAATTTTCACTTTTATTTTCTACTTTAATAATCAACTAAGTAAAAAATTATTTAAAAAATATATATAACATATAGGATTTTTTTTGTTATGCGGGCTAAAGGGCTACCCGCTCCCCATGCGGACTAGTCCTAACGGGTACCGGGCTAAAATGCGCTATAAAAATCCAGACTCAAAATTTAAGGCACAAGCCCTACAATTAATCGGGTTTAACGGGCCAACCCATACAGGGTAACCCGTTTTGACAGCTCTAATTGGAAGAGGTTATCACTCTTCAATTGATTACAATTATTTCGAATAATTAATCTTTTCAATTGTCCAAGACTAAATGTGAAAATAAGTCGGATCAATCGATAGAAGCATAAGATCTAACCTATATAAGAAAACCACACCAATTTTTTTAAATAGATGAGACAATGATTTTTTTAGAATTTTATTTAGTTAAAAATGTCAAAATACATCTATATCATATCTATCTATACTATATATAAAGAAAAAGAAATGATATTTATACAACTATTTCGTGACAATTTTTGTCTATCTTATACTCACATTATGTTTTTACTTACTCTCTTTACTGCTTTGTTTCCATGTCAATGTCTACTTTTATGATTGTCCCAAAAATTGTCAAACAAATGGTTATTCAAATAACACACCTCATAAAGAAAATTGTCCATTTTGGGAAGATTTTGGGCTGACTTTTTTGCTATTCCAATTATACCATTAAACAATTTTTTTTTGTGGTGTCCGGGATTCGAACCTCAGACCTTGCATATATTATGCATTATGCCTACTAACTGAGTTAAGTTCACGGGGATAAACAAATTTTCTTATAATAATGCTATATTGTTGGCGTTACTAAAAAATATAAGAATTTTTATTATATTAGCTATAATATTGTTGTCATTGAAAATGATAAATATTGTTTGTTGAGTTTGTTATATAATATATAATATCGTTTGTAATTTACACGCAAATTTCTATAAAATATCGTTGATAATCTACACGCGTATTAACACAATAAAAAGAGCGGAAAGACGGGTACGTGAGTGCCGTCTTTTCGCTAGTTATATATAAAGAAAATAGCAACTTTTGGCTGACTTTTCCTCTTCCAAAATTACCCTTAACATTCAATGCAAATAACATATATAACAAATAGATAAGAGTAAATTCAAATATTAAAACAAAATGTATAAGTCTAATTTTTTTCCTTATCATTAAAGAATAAATAATGGATGAGAGCGAATTCAAATATTAAAAAAGTGTAACAAACACAAAATTTATTTTTTGTCACCACACAAAATATATCAAGTAACAAACACGATTTGAGTATATGACGAATTTTTTTCATTTATCCTTAAAAAAAGTAAAACAAACTCGATCAAGTATATGTTGTTATAAATATAATCAAGGTTTAATTGCACTTTTGGCCCTCTATCTTTCCAAAAGTTGCGATCTTGGCCCCCTAACTAATTAAAATACAAAACAGCCCCCTATGTATTGGATCTTTGGCCGTTTTGGCCCTCAAGATCAATTTTGACTTGGTCTTCGCTGACGTGCCACCCACATCACTTAAGTGAGGTGCCACGTGTAATTTTTTTTTCTTTTTTTAATTCATGGTAGCATTTTTAAATTAGAAAAAATTAAAAAAAAAAAAAAGGAAAAAAGAAAGTCAAGTCACGTGCCCCAAAATCTACAACGGTAAGAAATTAGGGTTTAAAAATCCCCAATTTCCAAAATCTGCAAATCGACCTCAATCCACCTTCTTCTTCAACCTCAAAATTAAGTTTGATTTCCTCCTTCTTATTCTCCAATCATTGTCCTTGTTTCTTTCTTCTTAAATCGATTTCGATTTCGTTATGGCCTTCTATTTGTTCATCTGACTTGCATAACTACACAAGAAGCTCAGTTTTTGCTGGAAATCAAAAATGGTTGAATATTCATCTTCATCGGTTAGTGGTTTGTTATTGTGGTGTTGATTCACCATTGGTGACTTCTTGGACTTATGAGAATCCAGGGAAGAGGTTTCACGGTTGTGGGAGGTATTTTGTCAAAAGAAAATGCAATTTTTTTAGGTGGTATGATCCTGAGGTACCTGATAGGCAGAAGAAAATAATTCGAGAACTGTTGAGGAAGAATGATGAATTGAAGAAGAAAGAAAGAAGTTTTGTAATTGCCATAGTTGTGTTAGGAATGATGTTGTTCATGTTTGGCCTTTTAGATCTAGGGTTAGCTATGAAACAAGGTTGAATGTTGTTCGGATGTTAAGTTCGAAGTTGTTTTTTATTGTAAGAAGATGAATGATGTTGAATGTTTGTAACCTTTGATTTCAGCAAGTTAATGAAAATGTTTGTAACCATTGATTTTGGCAAGTTAATGAAAAATGTTTGTGGTTATGAACTTATGAACATATACAAGATAACGATATGAAAATATGATATGGAGGACAGAATATAACACATAACAAAAAGTTTGATATTAAGTTGCAAAATAAAATATCCAAAAGAAGACTTAAGTTACAACCAACCATGTTTGAATACTAATAGGTTCCAAAATAACACAACTTAAACTAATGTGTTCCAAAATAACACATGACATCAAGTTTCAATACTTAACTATTACTACCCAAAATAATATGCCAACAAAAGAGTACTTAAATTGCATTACAACCCAAAATATAGAATAAGTTTCCACATGCATATCAAATAGGTGGCACTACTTCTTGTTTACTGACTGTTGTGTTCCAATAGGCTCCATTTCATCAGACTTTCTCTTCAGACCAATGTTCCTGCACTTCTTAGGCACCATGAGTATGTTTTCCCCCACTATTTGTGGCTTTACAATTGGCATATAGTTGATTTGCACAGAGTTGATCAAAATCTTCTTTGGGACAATTTTGGTGATAGTGTTACTTGTAGTTGGCACATTGTTGCTTGCAAGTGGTTTGTTGATGACAGTGTTCAAAGTAGTTGATGGTGGTCGAATCTTGGTTGCAGCAGGTGGTCCACTTGTTGTGGATGCATAAGTTGGTGCAGTCTTGGTTGCAGATGGTGCTCCAGTCTTCTTTCTAGCAGGTGGTCCAGTCTTGGTTGCAGCAGGTGGTGGTACAATGGTGCTTGCAGCTGGTGGTGCCGTTGTGTTTCCAGGTGATGCTTCAGTTGTGGTTGCTGCTGTTGGTGCAGTTGCGGTTGCAGTTGGTGGCCCAGCCTTTTTGCTTGGTCCTTTCTTCTTAGCTGACGCTTTCTTCTTGGGTGCAGGTGGTGCTTGAGGTTGCTGCACAGTTGGATTGGTCTGAAGTAGGCATAATACAAGTTAAATACATATTATAGTTGCATATTTTACACTACAATATAACACATTACAGTTTGTACCTGATTCCCCCTGGTGCAAGCATCTTGTCACTAGCTTGTTTACCATAGCATGTCCTAGCATTATGACCAAGCTCACCACACCTTCCACACTTGAGACTGTGTTGGTTTCTTTTGGGCAAAAAGTTACTACTACTAGCACCAGATTGAGAATGTTTCACCTTCTCATCATTACCTTTCTTTCTTTGTTTTTTGGGCCTACGTGGTGCGCTTCTAACATATGGTGGCAAGATAGGTGGAAGATCAACTTGTGGCCATCATTTTGGTCCATTAGTAGGCAGTATGAGGTTGTCATAAGTATCAAAAAAAGTAGATTTCCTATATAATTTCAAGTTAAATTGTAAGCCCTTTCTGATGTACTTTATAAACTAAAATAAAGTAAAAGCTAGACAGTAAGTGTACTAACCGGTACCAATGAGCCACATAGTCATCTGGATTTTTCTGACTATACCATATAGATCCCATTTCCTGTAGGCACATGAATTTTCTCCAAGATTCACAGCATATGAGTCGGTGCCATTATAAACTAGTCCCTCCGGTCCTATTTACAAGAGAAAGTTGATTTTTTAGATACATTGAATAATATATGTATCTAGTCAAGAACCTAAACCAAATACATAAATTATTTAATGTATCTAAAAAGTAAATTGTCTCTTGTAAATAGGACCGGAGGGAGTATAAATCTAGCATAACCCCTATCTCTACTCCAATTTGGAGACCAGCCCTCAGCTTCCTTCTTACACTTATCCAACAACTTGTTAATCATTGGACAAATTTCACAATCATTGGACACTTATCTAAGTTTTACTATCCTATTTACATTTTCAGCCCATCAACAAGAGATATAACAACATGCTCTCTTATATCAACTATTGCACTATTAAATGTCTCACACATGTTGTTTACTTGTAGATCACAACAAGTGTAAGTACTAAACCCAGCCCTTGACCAAGTACCTACATCATGCTCACTTCTCTCCTTCCAAGCAGCTTCATTAATGTTCTTCAAATTCTCCATTGCCTTGTTAAATTCAACCATTGTAGTACACCTAGCAGCTTCCACATTGCCTCCTTCAAATGCTCACCTGGATGTCTCTTCTTAAAGTTCTCATACAGATGCTTAACACACAATTTATGCTCATGAGCATCGGGAATTGATGCAATTGTGTTTACAAGTCCCTTCAAATAAATAAAAAAATATTAAAGCATAAATAAATAACGACAACTATAATTAACTTAATCTTAAATTTGTTAAATAAACAACAATTGCATAGCTTTTGCTGGTCTGATATGAAAGATTATTTTTTTGCATCAATGCCATTCAAGTCAGCCAATAACAGTTCAAGAAACGAGTCTCATGCTTCCTTTGTTTCAGCTTCTACTACTGCAAATGCAATTGGTAACATTTGATTGTTTCCATCTTTCTCAATTGCTGCTAATAAGTGTCCCCCATCTCTTCCTTTCAGAAAACACCCATCTAGACTAATTAATGGCCTACAAGTAGTTGCAAATGCCCTCTTGCATGCATAAAAACACACATATATTCTTTGGAAAACTGGCCCAACATCACTATCAGCACACTTAATCTTCACACTGCTATTAGGATTGCTCCTCAACAATTCCTTAGCATAGTTTTTCAAATGCACATATTGCTCATCTATGGCACCATGGATAAGTTCCAAAGCCTTCTTCTTAGTCCTATATAACTGATAGCTACTTAACATCACCCCCCATCTTTCTTTACAAGCGTCCTTCAATGCTTTTATCCTCATATGAGGTGTTAGTTTCAGGAGTGGTATCAACTTCTTAGCCAACAAAGAAGTTCTAATCAATCTAGTTCTCCCACCGTAATGACACTTATCGTCAGGGTAATAAGTAGTTAAAACAAAGTATGTTTTAGGTGGAGCCTTGCTAAACCTCATGTAAAATGGAAAACCCTCAACACACTTAACCACAACCCTCTTCCTCTCACTTTTCTTAACATAAATATTTTTCCTTTGTTGCAAAGCAAACTCTCTCCCAGATGTCCTAATTAGTTTAGCCCTTGAGAATACTTGTCCCTTTACAAAAATAATTTCAATAGACAATTTGAACTTATGTAATTTTGGCTTACCAGGGTCAGTATCCTCATCAGAAGAGCAGATGCTATCTAAATCAGATGAATCTCCATTCTCATCATCAAAATCTTCAAGTCTTGTTGCATCAGGATTCTTTGAACTTTCAAAAGCCACCAAAGCTTGAACATCTGAAGTAACCACAAGTTCAGGATTTATTAGTTGGTCAGGCAACACATCTGTCTAGTCAAAGCACTCATCATAGTCACTATCATTCGGAGACACCCCATCAACACTATCACTTTCAGATTCATCACCTTCAACTGCTACAAACTCAAGATCTGTTCCACTTTCAGATTCAAAAGGGGAATATGAATGTTCCTCATCCTCATATCTTGCATCAAGATCAACTAGATCAAAATGTTCCAAGTAAAAAGTCACACTCTCCTCAGCCTTATACTCAGTTATGAACATTACCACATCCCCATTAGTTTTAATTTCTCTAAGACCATCTTTGACTTGTCCTCCAGCCATAGCATACCAGACAGTATAGTCCCCCTTTACACCTATCTCTCTCACCAGCTTGTCCAAGTCAATTAGGTTAACTTCCTCTAAGTCTCACAAGCCCCTATACTCATAAGTATCACCCCTTTTATATTCCAAGTTAGGATCCCCACTAAAGTAACCATTGTATCTATACCTTATCTTCAGTGGGTGGTCCTCAGTAGCCCTGCAAGCAATATAATATTAGCTAAGTTAAAAAAGCCCTTAAATGACATTATTATTATATTAAATAGACTCACCAACCTTACCAAAATCAGTAGTATAAGTGCAATAGTATGTGTACAAGAGTATTTCTACAAAGTATGTGTACAACGTAGAAAGTTTTTCTACAGTACAAGAATACTTATACTATATCATGTGCAAAGTATTTCTACAGTACAACAGTATTTATACAAAGCATATGTACAAAGTATTTCTACCCTAAATTCAAGCAATGTAACACCCCGTTTTCCCGACTTAAAAATTTCATTTAAGTAATCAGAGTATTCAACATGTAAACGGAATGCTACACTTCATAAAATCATAAATAAGTTAATTAACTAATTTATCCTTCAACATATTAATTCAAACTTTGCAGCGGATTAAATTCATTAACATAAAAAGTCTTGGCACGAAGGCCTCATCAAAACATCTCATAAAAATCCGATTAACAACTTAATCATGTAAATTTATAAACAATACGTAAGGAATAGAAAAGCATGCAACTAAGTTTCCATCCCGTTACGTATCAGAGCACCTAAACGACTCAGTGAGGGATAGCCACTCACGACAGCAAAAACACAGCAGCCTACTCTCGATCACCTGCAAGTTACTCATACGAAGAGCAACATTTTCAAGCAGAAGGGGTGAGATTCACAATCAATAATAATAATATATAATTCATCAAATGCATCTAACAACTTAAACTCCATCAATTAGTAATAATAATTCTTTTAACGACTCCTAAACCATATCATGTACTCATCATATCAACAGTCATAACTCGATATCATAAACAATCATCATAACAACATCATTTAACTTCATAATCAACATCTTAATCATAATCATATAACATCATACTCATAATTCGTATACAACATGACAACTTCATAATCAATGACATAAACAACGTAACAACATCATATTCATAGTTCATATACAACATAACAACATCATTAATTCCTATTAACATTCTCCACCAAGCACCTTATTAACAACTCATGAATAGAGGACAACTTAGCAACTATGCGTAACATCATCATTTCATAATAATAATTATTCATCAAACATTCCATTAGCAATTCATGAATATAAGACAACTTATCAACTTAACATAACCATCATCAAGTACATTTAACGACTCATAGATAACATCACATAATCATCATCACAACATTCATAATCATCATCATGTAACATCATAACAACCTCATATTCAACACCATAAACAGTCATCATAACATCGTAATCAATATCATAAACATCTTCTCATAATAATATAAACGACACAACATAATCATCACATCATAACAATATAAACAACTACATATATTCAACAATAATGTTCTTACTTCTTTAACTTTAGTAACACTTGCTAATTCAACCATCAACGACGACAACAACTTAATCAACAACGACAACAACAAATCTCTCAAGAACAACGACAGCTACAATTATCCAATATATGTATATATTTCATAATCAACAATATCATCAATAATAGATATCTAATTCATCAATTAAATCTAACACTCTGTCATAATAATAATTCATCAATTATAGTATAGCATCATTAGCAACTTCAACATCCAACAGTAATAAAAACAGTAAACAACGACTCATGCAACAACCCGACTTCACCTCTAAGACTCATGCAGGACATGACAACTCTACTAAGACTCCTCAACAAATGCAACTATGCATGTGGTACCATAACAGAGCCGAAGCCCTCATCTTTATAGAATGGTTAAAGCATTCTTTTATCAGGACATGAGTCCTCATCATAACATCGTTTTGAACAACATAGTGTTCCATCGTTTTGAACGACAAAGCGTTCCAGGACCGAAGTCCTCATCGTTTTTATGCTTATGCAACTGACTCCACTTGTGTATATCTGCATACAACTCAACGACAAATGCATATGTACTTATATGACTCACCACCCCTTAATGCAACTGACTCCACTTGTGTATATCTACATACAACTCAACAACATCAACGACAACCACCACTCATCAATGCATATATGTAAATATGACTTCACCTCGACAATCCAATTAATAATACTTCAACCTTTGAAAAGAATTCAGCAACATGTATAATTTATTTAAATATAAATATAATCACAGTCAACAATAATCCATCATAATTGATCCAACGATTCCAGAAAATACACAATTAATCATCTCCAAATTCACTAAACTCAACAATGGCAACATAGGCAGCACATAAACATCTCAAGATATAACAATATCAAATGATAATCAATATCAACTTAAACATCTTAATTGCACTCATATTACTTCTAGTTTTGAGCCTTGGAATTATCCCACAAGTTTTGGATTAACTTGGAAAATGTTTTGCTGAATTTTCATAAAATTTCCCTAAGATCTACTTGGAGTATTTTTATCATAACTCCTAAACCAAAAATCATTTTAGAGTCAAACCAAAGCCATTGGAAAGCTAACAAAATTATCTACAACTTTCATGTTTACACCAAAGGCCAATTCAAAACAGAAACGTGTGAAAAAGACACAAGAACGCAAAATAAGAAATGCTGTAAAGAGGAACTTCGCTTAAGCGAACGAGTCTTCGCTTAAGCGAACGACTTACAGTAGCTGTTCGCTTACAGCTCGCTTCCGGCTCGCTTAAGCGAACAGTCATCGTTTCTGCATAATTTTTCACGGGTTTAAACCATTTTTCACCCCAAAACTCCCAATTTTGATCTCCCAATGCCCAAACATGTTTCCAAAGATTGTTTATAGGTTCATTATACAATTAGGCATCTAAAGGAACATAAAACACGCATCAACAACAACAAATACAGATCACTCCACCATCATACAAATCTTCATCAATTCATCCAATCAATCATAATTTCAATCAATTTATGATCACAACAACAGTATAGATTAAGTTTTCATTCTAAACATTACATTACAACAGAATTAACATGATCAATACCCATTCCTCTCAGAATCATCATCAAACCCTAACCCTCAATTTATTTTCTAAAACTATGCAATTAGGTCAATTTTCAGAAATTATAGATTATGATTATTGAGAGATAGTCTCACCCTTACCTTAATTTTGCAGAATGATTACACAGCACAATCGGTTCCTAAGCCCTCCTCTCTTGTTCTTGCTCTTCTTCTCCCTTTTCTCCCAAAAGCTAGTTTTCTTACGTTAAAACATTCTGACTGTTTTTCTTTCTTTTTCTAACTTCCAAACTATAACTTCCCTATTTCATTAAACTCCCTTAATTTTTATTAAATCCTAATTAACTCCCTAATTTCTAAAATAATAATAATTTCCACTTATTCTATTAAATAATGAAAATAACCATTTAATAAAATACACCACACCACAAAATCAACATAAATCATTTAAAATCATATAAAAGACTTTAAATCAACTAAAAATAATTAAATAACAATTAGGGCGTTACAAGCAACATACATCATATAATCACAACAACCAAAAAAGACGACCCTAGTTACAATATTATATGCAGCAGACATCACACAACAACCAAAACAGACAACCCTATATTCAAGCAAAGACAAAAACGAATCTTACTTTGAGGCATTCTTGTCAGGAAACTTCTTCTCTTGTCGACGAGCAGATTTTTCACCAGTGTCCTTTCCATTCAAGCATTTATCCACCCACTTCATCTTCTTTGAAAATAGTAACACAAACCCTAGATCCGGAACTCTAAATAGTAACACAAACTTAACCGAAATTAGGAACTCAAACAATCGTACCCTAGTTATCTGGTTTTCATGTCAATCGTTTTTTGGAAATGGAGAAGAAGAGAGATTTTCGAGGCTTGGAGAAGAATGGTGAGAAGTGAAGCCTTCAGTTTTAGTTTTGATTATGTTAGACGTTTTTAATTACATCCTTATTGTCAATGTTTTTAATTACATCCTTATAGTCTCACAACATGTCTGAATCGATTCAGATGAGTCTCTGACTTAGCTTGAATCGATTCACTATGATCATGAATCGATTCATGCTGGTATCGTGTCACTTGCTTTTGAGTCGTTTCAACTATCTCTCTGTTTCTATATGAATTGATTCAAATGTGATATGAATCGATTCAAACCTTCATTTGGGTTGCGTGAGTCGTTTCAAATATTTTCTGACTTGCATCAATGTTCATACTTTCTCTCTTCTTGGGATTGTCGCTCTCAGTGTCTGAATCGATTCAGTATATAATTGAATCGATTCAATCATTTAATTTTGTGCGAAAATTTGGTACTTTCACTCATTACTATATATACACTTCTCTCCTAAACTCCAAAGGTATTGAATCGTTTGCATCTATTCTCTCTAGGTCTCAAAAACTCTTTTCTCATACATTCTTCAAGATTAAACACTTTTTCTTAGAATCACTTTGTCTTTGAGTGTGTAGATTCTCTAGGGTGCTAATATGGATTGTAAGTTGGTTCTCTCAAGAAGATTGATTGGGCTTAATCAAGGCTTCGAAGGAATTGAATAATCTCATTCCACCTCCAAAGGGCTTGGGGGTCTTTCTAACCGTTCTTGATATCGAAGGGGGTTCATTTACCGGACGTAGCATTGAAGACTCGAGTGAAGAGATCGAAGGACTGCACGAGTAATGCAAGGATCCGAAGATTCAAGGAGCACCAAATTCAAGGGGTACTTGAAGTTTGGGGGAGCTTTATTTTACATAGGAGTTGAAGAATTAGGGCTTTAATTTGAAGGAACTCTTGTAAACATTGTAATCAACTTTTCATACATAGTGGATGACCTTGGTGAAGGCGTACTTCATCAAGTAGAGTAGACGTACCCCTTAGCGAGGACGAACAAGGGGAAACTACTATAAACATCAGTGTTGATCTCTCTCTCTCTTTCTCTCTCTCTCTCTCTCTCTCTCTACTTTTGTTATAGCACTTGATTATTTGTATAATTGATTAGTGAATTGTTAGTTTTGATCTAAGTAGTATTTTCTCAACAAATTAATCTAAATCCTTTGATTTAGGTTAAAACAATTTCACTTGGATCAATTAATTGCAATACCAATTCAATTATCCAAATTCATGTGTTTTGTGTTTTTAATTGATACTTAGGTTTATTGTCATACAGGTTTGGTTTGAAATTGTGAATTGTTTTGTATCTTGTTTAAGGATTGTTAATAATTGATTGTGTACAAAATATTTGTATCGTGAATCTCTCAATTCTAAGATAAAATCTTATTCCACATATATTTGATATTTGTTATATCATTGGTTGTGATTGTTCAAGCAAATTTCAAATAGTCAATTTCAATAAAACTTGCTTTTGGAAATTTCATCGTGATGGTCTGCGGATTATCTCAATCAATTTGGTTTTGTTGGTGGTAATTGTTCTAAGACGCCTCAATCCATTTTGCATCTAATTTGGTATGATGTTGTTTGGAAATTTGGAAAGAAAGAAAGAACAGGATCTTTAATGGCAATGAATGCTCGTCTCATCAGCTGGTGGACAAGATTAAGTCTCTTTCTTTTGTGTGGTTGAAGGCGAAAATCCCTAATCTCTCTTTCAACTATCACGCTTGGTGGCTTAGTCCGTTCACTATGATGAGAATTGACTAATGTTTCTTTTTTTCTTTCTCTTTTTTTTTGTTTCGATTTCGCTGTTTTGTTACTTTAATTCTTTCCTAGTACACCTTGTGCTAGGGAGAATCTTTTGATTGAGTAATATATATATATATATATATATATATATATATATATTCCATTTTAGCCTTTTAAAAAAAAAAAATACACACATGTTAAGGTGGTAAATAGCTTTAAAACATAGGCTCTACATTTTCATCAAAAACTAGCAGGACACCCGTGCACGGACACAAGAGGCTGCGTGTTGCGCTGCGTTTTAGAGATATGACGTAATTATGCTAAATTTTAATTTAAATAATGTTAAATGATATAATCAAAGAGGAATATGAAATGTAGGGATTGAGTAGTTCAATTGATTTGAGCTAAAAAATTTAATAAGTAAGGAGTTAAAAATTCAATGTTCAGATACTAACAAGAAGAAAATTAACATAACAATTAATATATTAACACTTGTCGTTAAAAAAAGAGGAATATGAAATTTATAATAATAAACTTTTGAAACTCGATACCCGTGCATACAAACAAGATCACATCTCCTTTTTTTAGAGTAGGTCGCAATCCACTTGGATTGACCTCGTGGTGTTGGCATGAGACCTTGAGGTGTGCTCCTCCATTTTCTAAGTCGCAATTGTGTTAAATTCAAATAATCTTTCTATATTATAAAAAACTTGCTATTTTTTGAAAATGTATATTTAATGATATTTTTACATATAAATATTAAATATATAAATATAAAATTTCAAAATTGGTTACCGGTGAATACATCGAAGCTCTTTTTTGTAGTAAATTTAAATAAATTTCCAATATTATAAAAAATTTGATATATTTTTGAAATTAACATTTATTGACATTTTTAAAGAGAAATAGTATGAAATTTACAACTACAAAATTTTGGAAGTTGGTACTCGTGCATACAAACAAGGTTACGGAGTGATAGTAGATGGAGAAGATCTTAACTCTTTTTAGGTAGGTCGCTACGTGGATTTACACACACATGAATTCTAGGAGAATGAATAACATATAATTTAGGACACATAAATTTTGATATAATGACATAATTTAGGATGGAGGAATATATATACTACCTCCGTTCATAATTATAGGATCCTTTTGAAAAAATAACGGGAATTAAGATAATGGATATTTGTATTAAATATGTTTGTAATTAGTATTGTTTTTACAATTTTATCTTTTAAGAGAGAGATGATTTATGTTTTCAACATGTTATTTATTGCTAATTGAAGAAAAAAATGTATAATTAATAGAGGCAAATGTAAAGAAATAATTAATGTAGTTGGAAATAGCAAATGGGTCTTATAAAAAGGGACAAAAAAAATTATCAAAAGGGTCTTATAATTAGGGACGGAGGTAATATATTTTTTTTGTGTCCGGTATTTGAACCCTCAGACCTTGTATATATCATTCATTGTTCTTAGAGCTAAGCTCACGGGGATTGGAGTATATATTATCTACCAAAAAAAGTACTACATAAAAGAAAAAACAAATTACTAGTATAAATTAACATTTTCGCTTTAAAACACGGGCTATATTTTTCATCAAAAAAGATGGATGGTCCAGTACTGAAAGAAACAACCAAAAACCACCACACATGCTTAGGGGAAAGGAAGAAACAAGAGCAAACGAGAAAGTCAAGCAAAATGGTTCTCTACTTTCTTGATCAATAACATAACATTCAAAGTTTCATCAACAGAGAATTAAGGACTATTTTCAAAAGAAATAGGGACATTTGAATGATTAATATTTTTAGGTCTTCCACTTCAAAATAATATTTAAGTTAACCCAAGTAGCCATCAGCGGATGAACTAGTAGATGTTGGATATGCTTTCTCCACATTGTCCATATCCCACTTATTGGTCCACCAATTAATTATTACTTCTCCATATTCCATCTTCAAACCATGAATTATACCTTTATCACCATGTTTTGACCTAGCATAACCGAATACTAGTGGCATCATTGTCCATAAAGCTTCAGTTATTTCCTTCCTTAGATCATTTTTTTCATCTAGACCATACAATTTATACAGCTCCGAATAAGCAGGAGGACACTTTCTTACTAAATCAACACCTTCTAGAATCAACTCAATCCTCTCTTTATAGAAATAATTAACTTCCTTACCTGTTGCAAGCTTCCCCCAATCACTAAATGTAGCCTCAAATACCAAAAATCTTTGCACCGGCGGCGGGGACGCATCGATGGTCAGAGCTAGCTTTGATGCCAACATATTAGTCCTCCCAAGCACCTGTGCAAGCCAGTATGTTTGTGCTAGTCCAAATGGATGTGCAGCAATTCTACAAAGTGCTTCTTTCTGTTTAAGAATCTCATTCTGCATTGTCTTTGTTGTAATAGAATCCAAGGTATTAAGCCATGAAGTACAAATACGATTCATAATCGGATCGTTATTACAGAATGTGTGATCCTTATTGAGGTGAAATAGCCCAAACAGACCAATAATATTCAAGCAAATCATGTTCGTCGGCTTTCCGGAACACATCTCCTTCTCCCAAGCTAAACAAGCCCTAACATTCTCTTGCTTCGCAAAAGAATCAGTCCAGCAATACTCTTTCATCATTCTTGAAGTTGGATGAGGCATAATACCACAACCTACCCCATAAGCTCTTGTCCATGCTGCCAATTTTGAGCCGGCGCATGGAACAAGATTCAACGCAGCAAGTTGTTGCATACTGTATTCATTTATCTTCAAACTCACCCGATCCATATCGACATCGTTAAGATTCCTCCAAGCAACATCAGTGACAGACATGTTATCAGCATTTAAAATGCCCATATCACGTACATCAAAGTTCATTTCAGCATTTTTACTAACAAACATGTAAACATTATCAACAACACTCTTTGGATCAGCCTCTCCAACAGCAGGACCTATACCCCAGTCAGCAAACAGAGTTGTCCCAGGTGTAGAGTCGAATCTTGCTATTTCAGCACATACAGTTGCAGCAGAAGTGTTTTGCTGCATCAGTTCTTTCATCCGATCATATGGCATTCGTGTTATTTGCCAATATCGTGTGATCAGCTCAGGACGCGGATTAACACGAACTATAGCAGGTGTGACAGGATTAATTCCTAGCCCAGAAGGAATCATGAGCCACTGATCAGAGTTCAGGTACTCAACTTCAACCATTTGTGTCAATCAAAGGAAAATATAATTTGTTTTTGGCTTTATCACTTTTGGAGGATTGGATGGAAGACTGGTGCAAAAGAAGGTTAAATAAATAGGCATGATTACAGAGACATGAAGGATCAATATTGCAGTTAAAGATTGTGCAAACCCCAAAACAAGAGGAAGGAAGTGTAATGATTTATGTATTAAATGAGAAGGATAATTAATGGGTGAAAATCTGATGGAATTCCAAGAACAAAAACAGCGCATGAGTAATGGTTGTGGTTGATACAATTCATCTTGACATTTGAAGTTATAAAATTACCACCGTTAACGAGGATTTTGTGAGGCAATGTGAAAAATCTTGGAAGTTGAAGAAGCCAAGTAAAATGGATTCACAAATTAGACCGGAGTAGAGTAGCCTAATTACTACTTTTGGTCCGTTTAAGTCTAATGTACTATTAGAAGCAAAATTGAAGACACATTTTAAGATCTGAAAAAAAATAAAAAATAAATACACTCTCCGATTACTATTATAAACAAAACTTTGTATTTAAGGTTAATTTATTTAATGATGTATGTGGTCTATAATAAAGACCATATACATCATTAAATGAATAAATCTAAAATGTAAAATTTTACTTATAATATTGACCAAAGAATGTATACCATAATCTAAAAAATGAAAAATTGTTTATAATTGAGACATGAGGGAGTGGAGGAAATATTAATTTCATACAAATAAAAAAACTTTTTCTCTTCAAAATTAATCTGACACACCCGGGTGGCCTTGTGCCCTTGTATAGAATTGTCAAATGGGAAATACTAACATGATGTGCCCTTGTATACTAATTCTAATTAATACTATTTTTATCATTTTCAATTTAATATATTCTACTTTGCATTTATGATAGTGGAGAATGTACCAGTACTTAACAAGAGCACTTAAAATTATTTTTCTCTCTCCTTTAATTATACATTTTTCTTAATATGTGTAAAATGAGCAAATGACTCAGTTAATCTAGGACAGAGGGAGTGTAGGTAGTGACGGGTTGGTCGGTGGGGGTGACGGTCATGTGGTGTGGAGGGGGCGATGTGTGGTACGGATATGTGTGATCTATTTCAGACGGTTGTACGTGTGGCATCATCTTTTTCATTCATGATTAATCATCCTTCAACGAACTTCCAGATCGTTTTTCGTCGTAAGCATTGTGGTGGTTCGCGCCGGTGGCCGTGGTGCTTCAGATTTTACTCTTTTTGGTGGAAGACCCCCCGAGGTCACTCTGTGTTCGTTTATTTTATTATGATTGTTATGGACTCGGATTTGGTGTCGGAACGGTTGGCAGACGAAAGCTTTATAAGGGGTAGGCTGGTGTTGTTTATGTCAGGAGGAGGGTGTTTGTTGGGGGTGTTTTTCCGTTTGGAGGCAACTTCTGTTACTCGTGTCTGTATCCGTCGTCACTAGCTCTTGTTTGTGTTTGTTGGGATTGTTAAGGTTAGGGTGTTTGGAGGAAGCGAGTCTCGTTTGAAATGAGTCTTCTCCTTTTGATTTGTTCGTTGTTTGCACTATCGCATATCATGTCATTTGCCATTCTTTTTGTGTGCTGATTTCCGATGGGCCGGTTACTTTTGCTTCGAGATCGGGAGTCGGTATCTAGCTGCAATCTTGTTTCGCGCGTTTTGGTGTTTCTCTGGTGTACCGAAGGTGAGGGGTGCCCTTTTTTTTGTGCTAAAGTCTGGTGGGCCGATCACTTTTGATTCAAGATCGGGAGTCAGTTCTTTGGTTTCGAGGTTGGATTTGGGCTTTTTATTGTTTCTTTCGATGGATCGGAGGTCGAGAGATGGTGGAAGTTGAATGATCTTTCGGGGATGAGCTTGTTGGATGTGGCTCAGCTTTGGTGTTAAGGTTTAAGAGTTTGTTTTTAAGGGGGTGTTTTTCCTTTGGGGGTGGTAGCGGCGATGGATGGTATTAGATATCGTTTTTACAATGGTCGCTTTCGTGAAGGGGTCTGTTTTAGGTGGATTTTGATGGGTGTTGTCTTTATAGGGTGTTTTTAGGGTGTTCCGCCTATGTACGGCGCCTTTAGTTTGTATTCTCAATTTCACTGATATTTGTTCGTCTTGAGCCTGGTTGTTTATTAATATTTGCTGATTCAAAAAAAAAAAATTGGGACGGAGGGAGTACTCCATTTGTCCTTTATTATAAGTCTCTTTAACTAATTTCCCACGTATTAAGAAAAGTTGATAGTGTAATTAATGTGACAAGTTTGTGTATGAATTTTATTAAATTATCCTTCGTTAATATGTATATTTAATTTGACTTTTCATATTTTAATACAAGTTGATAGTACTAATCAGGGATATGTATTGAAGAAGAAGAAAGTAAGAAATACACCTACTAATTTGTATTAATTAGGAGTAAAATATAAATTATAAATTGGAAATTGTGACAATTTATTTCTCAACAAGTTGAAAGTTAAATTTTTTCAATAAATACTTGTTATTTTTAAAATCTTAAACATGTGCCTTTAGTTACTCCGTAGTTTGGATTTTGAAAATGTTTTACTTTAGATGTTGTTTACATTTTATGTTTAACTAACTCAATTGTGAAAGCACCCTAGTCAATTCATAATCACAGGTCCTCTTCTTTAGTGTCCTATGATAACAAATGTTAAATTGTGTGTAGAAGTTTATTTGGATTCAAGCCTTGTTAAAAATGTGTTTTTGAGTCATATGATACGATTCAAATTTATACTGATTCATATCATTCCTTGTCTCAGGTTCTATTGGTATTTTTATGATATTATGTTTTTCTTGAAATCTTTGATACAATTCAATTGAGCCCCATGTAACATGATTTTGGCTTGGTTTATGCGTATCAATATTCTTTGAATCCTATCAAACTTTATATGGGTTTAATGATACGATTCAAAATCTAGCCTTTGCAAGTTTGAATCGATTCAAACTTCATCTGAAAATTATATGATACGATTCAATGTTCTTGTGATTCGTATCAATCTTCATGCTTTCCACATTGTGAACATCATTTTACACTATTTGAATCATATCATGCTTTTTATGATTTGATTCAAGCATGTTGTAGAGTGTGAGGTCTAGATTGTTAGGGTGCTACATAACTTGTAAGATTTGTTTCTCTCAAGGGTCTTGGTGGTTGTACTTACAGTGAGTACAATATCTAAAACTAGGGTTTAGAACTGCTTAGGTGATACCTTGAGAATGCTCTCAAGAGGGGTATTTATAGCCCTTCATGGGCTTGTATTTCCGTGACTTAAGCCCCAAGCAATTTGGGCCTTAAGTCATTTTACATCGTTCTGGAGGTTTCTAGAAGCTTGTTGAGGTGGTGCCCATAAGGGATCGCGCCTAGGCTTCATGAGCCCTTATGGAAGGCACCTGAGCCCTTATGGAGGGCATTGTGCCCTCAAGGATAGATTAACGGTCCACACCCCCCCCCCCCCCAAGCACGAGTCTTGGGGCAAGGCGAAGCGGTGAATTTGTAAGGTTGATGGTCTAGTGGTGGATCAAGGACCTGAAGAAAAGAAGACACTTTTCACCTCGAAAAGGGGTTTTGTGGGTTGCTCCTCAACTACTTAAGGTTCAAGGGGATCAAAGGTTTAACATACCAAAGACGAATTCTTAGAGTAGAAGTTCAAAGGATTGCATGGAAGCTTGATGTTCGAAGACCTTGTGGGTGTCCAATATCAAGAGGTCTTGAAGATTGAATCTTGTGTGATTGCTTATCAAATAAGATTGGAGAATCAAATGAATTTTTGTAATCATAGACTTGTAAACATTTTTCATCATAGTGGAAGACCGTGATAACGATGTTTTCTATCACGAGGATGTACCCCTAGCGAGGACAAAATAGGAGAACCTCTATAAATCTCAGTTTGGTTTGAGATTGTTTAGTTTTGTGATTTGAATGTGTGTATTGTTTGTTGAATTGTATTATAAGATTCAATAATGAACTTCTCATTCTTATTTGAATTTTTTTCTTTACATTGCTTTTTTCATGTCATCATATTCAAGCACAATCCGACAATCATAATCGTATTTTAACTCAAGCTTTATTTTAACTCATTATAATAAAGCTCTTATTTTTCATGGTGAAAATTATGACTATTAGAAATAATGTATGATTGTTCACATTCAATCGGTCGACATAGATGTTTGGGATGTCATTGCCAATAGGCGTTTTGAACTGCAAGTAAATGTTAACGGTGTCAAGCAGAACAAGCACAAGGCCGATTTGGACGAATGATGATAAGGAAAAGGTTCAACACAATTTCAAAGCGAGAAATATACTCATTTCCACCCTAGGTGTAAACGAGTACCACTAGGTAGGGTTGGGAATAGGCCAAGCTGGCCTACAGGGGCCTACGGCCTGGCTTGTTTTGGCCTGGCCTGGCCTGACTTGTTTAGTAGATAGGCTTAGGCTTAGGCTTTTTAAAAGCCTGTTTAGTTAAATAGGTCAGGCTTAGGCTTCCAGAAAAGCCTGTTAAGTCTAATAGGCTGGCCTATTAATACTTATTTATTAAAAAATATTTTTTATATTAAAATAATTGCATACATTAAAAATATAAATACTCCCTCCGTCCCATAATATAAGCAAAAAAAACTCATTTTCTTTGTCCCAAAATATAAGCAAAAAAGACAAACTTTTATCTTATTTAATCTTGTTTTTTTAAAAAATCTTTTTTCCAAGAAAAACTTTTCTTTATTCTCATAAAATTAAATGCAAATTACATTCAATTTTCTCTCTCTTTCATTTTTTCCATAACCAATAGTCAATGAAAATTGTTTTTACATCTTCCTATAAATTTTTTTCCAAAGAAAACACAAAAAATTATACTCCAAATTCTTATGTTTTAGTTTTCTAAATAAGTGTGATTTTTTTTTTTTTTTTGCTTATAATTTGGAACGGAGGGAGTATCTTTTTCTCTATCTATTAGTCCCTAAATAGGCTTTAATCTAGTTAAAATTTACTTGTAGTTAAATAGGCTTTTAAGTAGGCTTTAAGACATGTTTAGCTTATTTAGTATGCCAAATGAACTATTTGATGGCCTTAATATAAAGTAGGTCTGTAAGTAGGCTTGCAGGCCAGTCTAGGCTTTTAAATAGGTCAGGTCAGGCCAAGAAAAACGGCCTATAATAGGCCACAGGACAGACTCAGGCTTGTAAATTTTTTCGTAGGTCAGGCTCAGGCCTATCTAAACCTGGCCTGACCTGGCCTATTCCCACCCATACCACTCGGTTTCACATTGTAAGACCTCTAAAGCAATGGGTGACGCCTTAGAAACGCTCCAGGAGGACATCGAGGACGTCAAACAATAAAAAATCAACACCCTTATCCAACAATATGCGTTATTTTACATGGAAGATGGTGAAACTATCTCCTCCATGCAAATGAGATTCACTCACATTGTGAACAAATTACAAAAGGTAATTAAAAAAAGTAGTAGCACTAAATATGATAAAACTAGTTAACATTGTGTCTACATTCATGTATGATAAAACTAGCACTAAATATGATAGTAGCATTAAATATGATAAAACTACAACAAGGTTGGTGGCGTCACACAAGATTTCAACACATATGTAATTGTTCTACATTCTCAAATTCGTTGGTGACATTTTTTAGAGAATGTTGCCTTTTGTCTTGATCTAAGTGATGATATTGCCATCACAATGAGCTTATACGCCACGCCATTTTTATAATCGTGTTGCCGACAAATGAGGAAGAAGATGATGTTTGTGATAAAGTGTGACAAGAGAAAGAGGAAAGAGCCATTGTTGTGAGAAACAAAGATTTTTAAATAAGAACCAATCTTGAACGTTAAATAATTGAATGATAGTGATGGCCTAACTTTACTCCCCAAAGCAAGATGCTCACTTTAGATGAATAATATCTCAAATAAAATTATCAATATTATTGGGTATATGTTACTCCCTCCCTCCCTCCCGCAATAGATGACCTGTTTGAAAATGTGCAATTTTGACCTAACTTACTAATATACAAAGATAAATAATATCATATAAGATGTCGTTAGATTCGTCTCGATGAATATTTTTCAAAATATCAAATTTTCATAATTTTTTTCAATATATTATTCAAGATATTTAAACTCAAAATTACGCATTGGTATGCGTAACTGGATCAACTGTGTCATGTATTAAGGGACGGAGGGAGTAATGATTAATAATAATATTTAAATGACAACTTTCTTTTTTATCTTTTTATTAGTCAACAATAAAAAAGAAAGTAGCTATAAAATAGTTGTATAAATATCATTTTTCATTGTTAATTAGCACAACTTCGAAGTTGAATGTTGTATTGGGTTGTCAATAATGCTCATACACACACACACACAAGGAGAGTGTTATATGATACAGTCACAGTCATGAAACTAATTTGATTCATATATAATTTGTGATGAAACTAAAATTCCAACACTCGTGACAAGTAAAAGCAATGGTTTAGATTTATTCCATACATAACATGATCCTTAGGCTTTTCACCTTCGAGACATGCTGGGCAGTGGGCACATAATTTTTATTCTTTAGTCACCTGAAAAATCAATGCAGAAGTATTCACTAATCATTAATAATGGTCCCTTATATAGTATAATTTGTATTGAAAAGTGCAAATTTTTAACTTTTAAAATATAGAATACACAATTTCCAAGGAATCATTTCCTCTTATAATTCCTTAACCAGAGGCACCGATTAACATTTCCCTTAATAATATTAGTAAAACTAGGGACATACGATACATGTCAAGTTAGATAATTTAACAGAATGGAATAAATCTGAAAAGATAATGTTGATTGGTGCTAAAAGCATTTTATATGTCTTGCACCAAAAACACAATTATTCTATCTATCTCCTTTACTCTTTCTCTTCACCAATAACAAAAGTTTATTCGTAAAAAAACATATTCTCCTTTTCACTTTTTTTCTTTCTCTCCACCATATTATACTCTTTGAACGAACAACATTCATTTGGGAAGGATAATGTATTCTAAAGCATAAAGTGAGTATTGTTTTGCTGTTATGTTAATGGTTAAAAAACAAAAGCAATATCCTAAAGCATACAATAATTATAAAAACAGTACTCCTTATTGGCAGCAAAACCTTGTTACCAGCATGAGTACAAGTAAAGAAACCAAGAGCATCCGAGAAGAGGAAAACATTGCAGATGTCTTTCTTTTTTAACATGAATTGATACTTTAATATAAGATTTTCACATGACCTTAATTTAATCTGGAATATTTGTAATAAATCACTCTTCATAGACACCAAATACGTAAAGCCCAACAAAGATTTCTGAATGTCTAGTCTAGAAGAGAAATATATAAACACAGTTTCTCACAACAAGATCATGTTTGGTTATACAATACCTCAGTTCGGAAAAGGTGCAGAGGAAAAGTAATTATAAGACCATTCTCCCCTATCTTAATGCTACAAATACCTACAGAAATTTCATGTTTTCTTTTTCACTTCCAAATGCTATAAAAATCATGCAAAGATAAAATTTATCTTTCTTAATAGGGGCAAAAAAACAGCGAGTCTGATCAAAGAATGAATTTAAAAAATTTCTAATTTCCTGTACATTTGGTAGTAACTAATTACACACCATTAAAACCCAATTTTGTTCTGGTTTCACCGAGGAACGACAAAATGAAAGAACATTATCATTCATCAAACTCAAGCACATTAATTGATAAATAAGCCCATTACTAAACCTGAAACTGATCTAAAACATCATGTTCTAATTCCCTTAACCCATTTCTTCCCCTAATCATTCAAAACCCATTTTTTCATTCATCTGTCCACAAAAACTAGCAAGTAACATTGAAGATTTGCATTCATTATAACTTCATAAACCCTTCATATTTAAAACAACAGACAGGAGGAGTTATGCAATGTAATAAAATACCTAGTTAAGCGCTTTACTGCGCAGGCGCATCTTCGACGAGCTTGAACTCTTGAACCTCCTTGAAGTTCATCCAAGACTTTTCCCAAACCTTGGCTTCATAAACCTTTTTATTCACCCCATCTTTTACCTCTAAAGTGATGTGGTGTATGGTACCAGCAACCACTTGCTCTTTAGCACTTATCACCCTTGAAAATTCCAGAAGTGCATTCTGCATAACCATCATCAACTAAATAAAAATGATAAAAAAAACACACCAAAAAACTAAAGAAATTTGCAATTGAAGTCTATACACTACAAAATGAACAAAATAAATAAATAAACGGCTTTGGCTTTTGGTAAGAGACGGTCCAGGTCATGTAGTACTGAAAAAGTGAAGTTACATTCAAGGCCTCTTAGTATGAATCTAGCAGTCAAATTTGCTGTAATTTGTGTATAAAGTTTACGATGCGAGGACTAATTTGAAAGCTGAAATGAATATTTAAGAACCTCAAAAACCAATTTTAGTATTTCTTAAAATAAAATACAACTATACAAACCAACACTATATTGTTTCAATGGAACAGACTCATATTCCTTAAACAAGATCACGGGAACGAACCTTTCTAATAAATTTTTTTGAGAGATCTCATTGAAGGTCCTCTAGACCAATCGATAGATTCAACAATTGCTTATTGCTTGCAGAGCGAACAGGTTTTGACCGAGTAAACCACCAAATTAGTCCTTGACATTGCAGGACACTCTTAAATAGGTCCTTGACTTTATGAATATTTCAAAAAGGTATGCGACTCTCAAATTTTACTCATACTAGTCATTTTAAAGAACATGATAAGGAATAAATTGATAGAAAGTGGATAAACTTAACGACCTAATTAAGAGCAAGTTTTTAAAATATAGAGACTTAATTGAAAATAAGTGGTTAAATATATGGACCAACTTGACATTTTAATAGAGTCGGAAGCGTTTTGACATGCTACTCATAATCTCAAGGATCTACTTTGGTGGTCAATTTTTATTTTTTTTGTCAAGTAACCTAATGACTAGAAAGTCACATTTTTCTCAAGATGAATAAGTGGGGTGTCTAAGTTTCGAACCTCAACCCTGTTTATATTATGCTTTGTCATTGCTATGCATTGTCCTACTGACTGAACTCTAAACTCACCGGAAGGGTTAACTCAATTTTTCCCAAAAGTAAAAACTACTACATAAAAAAATCAAAAATAAAAAAATGAGTGGAGACACAATTGGTCTCTCATAATTTTGTCAAAATAAAAAGGGGGCTTTTTTAGTGTTCCCTTGAGCATGGCTTGATATTGCGGTACATGAATTCTCCACTTAGAGGTGAATATCCAGCGACTAAGCTTGATAAAAAAAAAATTGGGTTTTGAGAAAATTGTGAAGAACCAAATCAAATATTTACTAAAAAATTTACAAGATGAAAGATCTAATCTATGAAGCACGGATTAGGCGTGTCTCGGTGTCGGATACAGACACGACACGGACCCTTGTAATTACACTAAATTATGTGATTTTTTTCAAATTATTAGCTGTGTCGGCGTGTCAGTGTCGTGTCCGGTGTCCGTATCCGTATCCGTGCTTCATAGTCTAATACAAAATCATGCGTATTTGAAACAAAAGCGATCATCGGCATGACGCAATAAAAAATTAACATAAAGAGAAAGAAAAGAAACCTGTTTTTTGTTGTGTTCTTCAACAGCAAAGCGAGCGAGACCATCGATCGCAAGACTGTTCTGGTTTCCTGAAACATCGCGAACTCCACCAACCGTTGCCATTCTTCTTCTCCTTTTCTTTCTGTAACTTCTTTCTCTATTTGGATATGTTCCGTTATGGAAAGAGAGGGTCATGTATGTGCCTCCTTTTATACCGTTTCTTCATTTTTCTATTTTTACTTTACTTTTTTTTTTTTTTTTAACAAATCTTTTTGGCTAAATTACACAAAAAGTCTTTTAATTTATTTAATTGTAACAATTTGATTTTTAAGTTTTTTTTTACCACTTAGGTCATTTATGTTATTTAAATGTAATATTTGGAGAATTGTAGATCTTATAAATATGAGTTGCTCGACGTTTAAAAATTACAATTAAATAACTTAAAAAACATAAATGGTACAGGGAAAAAAAAAACTTAAAAAGACTAGCTTGTTTGGTGGATTCTAGGTGAGGGTCCAATTAAGTCCCTCATCGGTGGACCACGAAAAAAACACCGTTAGATTAAATACATGGTTCAAATTTATTCGAATTAAAAATGGAAACATATACAACTACTCACATTCAATCCTATCCTTTAATGGTTACACCCTATGTACTTACACCATGAAACTATCTGCAGAATGTGAAGGAAACAAAATTACCCTTGCTCGTAAAGGAAACAATGTATATGAAAAATGTATATGCAGAATGTTTAACGCCCACACGTAAATGAATTTATTCATTTAATCATATTCGTGATCTTCCCTAAAAAAAATCATATACGTGATCTTTGTTGCAAATAAGGGATATGCACTTGAATTGCATTTGAATTCACGTAATAGAAAGATAGAGATCAGGGCCATTGCACACTTGATTTGTTCATATTATGGAATTAATTTAACTCATCAAATTTTGAACTGGATTAACATAACTGATTAATTGCAACAAATTGTGAATTGGACTAACCTAAATGAAATTAAAATAGGAATATGAATTAAAATAGGAATATGATGCAAATAAATAGGTGAAGAAAATGGTTTCAGTTTGAAAGTGAGAGGAAGAGGGAGACAAAGGACGAGAAGAATGAAGGGGAGAGGAAGACGAAGGAAAATGGACAAATAGGAGAGGAAGACAAAGGATAATAGTTGAAAATTTAAAAAGGAATTAAGGGTGTTTATGTCAATTCCGGGTGTAACCACAAATACTAAGGGTGTAACATAGGCTGAGGATAAGATTAAATGTGAGTAGCCGTATATGTTTCCATTTTTAATTTAAATAAATCTGATCCATCTATTTCATCTAGTGGCGTTTTTTTCGTGGTCCACCGGGGAGGGATTTAATTGGACCCTCACCCTAGAATCCACCAGCTTGTTTATGGTTAAATAATTTAAAAGATATAAGTGGAATGAAAATAATTGGGTTAAATATGTTTTTCGTCCTTAAGAATATACAAAATTTTCGTTTTAGTCCCTCTAAAATTTTCTTTCAACTTTTGATCCATATAAAATTTTCAATCATTATTTTTGATCCCTATTTTTAAGTTATTTTTTTTTAATGAAATTGTGCATAAATGTGTATAATCCTGTAAAAATCTTTCCCAAAAAAATTAGAATTTTTTAACAAAACATAAATTTAATATGAATTTTTAACCATAAAAAATGTAAAAATTCATGGTTTGTTAAAAAAATTCTATTTTTTTTTGGAAGATTCTTATAATATTATGAATTTTTTTGCAAAATTTTATTCAAAAATATGAATTTTACTTTAAAGGAGGGACCAAAAGTGAAGATGGAAAATTTTTGAGGGACTAAAAGTTGAAGGAAAATTTTTGAGTGACTAAAACAAAAAATCAGTATATTTATAACAACCAAAAACATATTTAACCCAAAATAATTTAAAGAGTAAATTGCATTAACCTCCCTTGAGGTTTCACTAAAGAACACTAACACCCCTCTATTTTATAAAAAAAACACTTACTTCCCCTTTAAGTGAACACCGTTAAAATACTGTTAATTAGAAAATCACAATTTAAAATTTGCTTCAGGAGTTCCTAACTGATCTAATCAAATCAATTAGGGAAATATATAGGCTTAATTGCATAAAGTGTCCCCTAAATAATATTCAGTTTACATCTTGGTCCCATAACTCGTAAAGTCAACGTTTTGGTCCCTCTTGTTTTGCTCAGTTAGTCAAAAAAGTCCATGACCGTCAACTTTAACCCCAAATATCTGTGGTGGACCAACCTTAAGAGTGGTTCACCATAGATCCTATTAATTATTTTAATTTAAACTGTTTGATCTATATTTTAAAATGAGGACTGTTGGATAATGAAGGTCCATTGTATCGTATCGTGAGTCGACAACAACTGATTTTTCTTCCCTTTCTTCATCTTCTTCATTCCTCTTCTTCATCATCTTCATCAAATCTTCATCAACACTATCATCATCTTCATCATTTTTCCATAAAAATCCTAAAACATCAAGCATCATCAACAACAACAATATCATCAACACCATTGATTTCTAACTATAAGAATCTGAAGAAAAAAAATCAAACAACCTCACAAAAAAAAAAATTAAACCAAGGATTTTTCTCAGAGTAACTCATCTCTTTCTATCTGTCCAATCATTGCAAAAACAACACACACCAAGGGTTTTTCTTTTCAATCAAACCATGTTTTCATCTTAATTAACTTCAATTTTAAATTTAATTGAAAGGAATTAATTAGGGGTAGTGTGAATCAATTTCAATCTGCAACAATCTTCAACTTTCTAGATACCTCCATTTTAAAGCTGCAGTTGGGAATTCTTGAAGACACGTGCAGTGTGAAAGTGAAATCGTTCAAGGCAAAATTCCTCCCGGCAGCCCTTCCGTTCTCATTCTCTCTTCTTCGCTATGTAATCTCGAGATTTGTCATCGTCTTCTCCTTCCTCAACCACCAATCGCGACGCTCCTTCTGTCAGCTCTGATTTTTTACTCAAATTTGAGGGTTTTTGTTGTTGGTGATGATTCAAATCGAAAGATTAGAAGGGATTTAGGTTTCTGGGATTTTTTTTTTCTTCTGGAATTTGAACACGATGAAAAGATGATGAAGATATGAGGAAGAAGAACAGGGAAGATGATGAAAAGTGAAAAAATTAGGTGCTGATGGTTCACTATATGTATAATGGACATGCAATCAATCGGTTAAAATCATATCAAAAAATTTAGACATTAAAAAATTAACGGAGATGATCAATTTGACTAACGGAGCAAAACCAATGAAACCAAAATGTGAGTTTTACAATTTATGAGACCAAAATGTAAACCGCGAATTATTTAGAGGACTATTTATACAATCAAGCCAAATATATATTATTTTTTAAAAATAACATATATCATTAAAAGTTTGGCACAAGAAGTGTAAAAGACAAGAAACTAAAAACAAGATCCAAAACTGGCGCAAAACAAAAACACAGGGATCCACTCCAAAACAGAAAAAATAAAACTGACAGCACTACAAGCCTATCATTAAATAAAATAAACACCTAAATCCCAGCCAATTCCTTTGATCCGTTTTACATTCCTTGGTTTCTTCTTCCTCATTAAAGGTAGGTGGTGATGAGTCGGTGTTATAATAGTATAGGATATGTTCTGCCACTTTTCAAGGGCTGTGGTTATGGTGCATAAGCAAATTCTGATGTACTCCAAAACTATTTAGATGTACTTAATGGTTTCCAACACCTTGCATAAAATTATAGTATGTTTTGTATAAAATTATGCCAAAACTATTTTGCTGTGGAAATAATTTATGTGAGTTGTACTCCAAAACCATTTCTAGATTTATGCAGGGTGCATAACCGCATCCCTTTTCAAGCACTGACAATGGCTTTGACATCAAGTGCCTTTGACATCAAGTGCTTGTGCTTGTGGTCAGGATGCCAACATTAACCATTTCAAAAGTACAGGACGCATCTATTGTAAATGGACCAAACAATACATGATGTGTTTTAGGGGAGGTTTGTGTATGGTTGAAAAATAGAGGGTAGGTGAGTGTCATTTCAACATACCTCAAGGGAGGTTAGTGTAATTTGCCTTAATTTAAATGATAAATTTGTTATAATTAAATAATTTAAAGACCACATGTGTAATTTGGCCAATATATTTTTTGTTAATATGAATTGGAATGTCGGTGGAGAAGAATCCCAAGGGTGATTGGACTAGGAGTTTTTTGATTTTTTTAGAGTGAGGTAAATAGAGTAAATATTTAATTGGTTTATATCTTTACAAATCAACTTTTAAATTAGTTTTTTTTTTTTTAACCAAAAAAAGTAATGCAAAGAGCATTACCGAATATATATAAAAAGAAAAAGAGCAAAGTACAAACAAATAAAAAGGGGGAACTAAGTCAAGACCCTTTCAAAATTAAGAAAACCTAAAACTAGGCATACCCAGTCGATTTCTACCATAATCATGCCTAATACAGTCAGGGAGGGAGGGGAACCAAGCAAATGAAGACAATGCTAGTCCAACATTAGCCATGCTGTCTGCACAAGAGTTCCCCTCTCTGTATATGTGAATTACCAAAAAATTCATACTTCTAACATGTTCCAAACAATTCAACCATTTGTTTTAAATTAGTCTTTTAACTCTATTCATATTTTTTTGGTTTCTAAAAAAAGCTATTAATATTTTAAATTAATTTTTACTTCTCTTAAAAGTTTTTCAATTACGTTGTTATCTTTATATTTTTGTCACATGATGAAAGACTTAATTAAAAAAATTATTTATAAATATGGTGATCAATTTAGTAGTTTACTCAAGATAAATATCGTAAGTGATCATTAAACCATTTTAATTTTTTACTTTTTCCAGAACACGATCTCCTCATCTTGAAATAAGAATCTTATACGTGATTGTTACTTTCAAATTTGTAGATTTGCAAATGTGTTTCTCACTCGTAGCTAACACTTCGATAATTTTTTGAAAACATTTTTTGTTATAATTTTCTAAATACATTTTCTGTTACAATTTTTTAAATATGTGTATATTTTAACGTACTAATATGAATTTTTACTGTATTAAAAATGCAAAACCTTTTATTTCAAATAAATGTAAGATAACTTTCCAAAAAATATTTAGGTTTAATTGCAGTTTTGGTCTTCTTATTTTCATCATTTTGCGAAATTGGTCCCCCTATTTTAAAATTCGACAATTTTGGTCCCTCTATCAAATATTGTCTAAAATATTGTGATATGTTGTTTTAAATGAAGTTTTCAAGGGAATTTCGTTACAATTTTATCGATGTTGATTTTTTTCTTCTTTAGATTCTATGACATTTAAAATTTATCACATCAAATTTTTATAGTTAAAAAATAGAGTAATTTACTCTAACCAATATGATGGAAGGACCAAAACTGATGAATTTTAAATTAGAGGGACCAATTTTGCAAAGTGGTGAAAATAGGGGGACCAAAACTGCAATTAAGACTAATATTTATTAGCCATGATAAATAGAAGATCACTTTCCAAATAAATATTTTTTTAGAGGCTTTCTTTTTTTGGTGTCCGAGGTTCGAACTCCAAACCTTGCATATATTATGCATTGTCCTTACCAACTGACTAAATTATAATCATATAAAATGGAATGATTTTGTCGGGTATAATACAAAATAGTTGACTAAATTGTTCAGTTGCTATTGTCTTATGACAGTTATGGAATCGAAGGTTTATGAGACAAGTTAAATAAGGTGCTCGTGAACCGTCAGCTTTCATGGTTAAGTAACAAATAAATGTGAGATTAGAATCGATAGGTATTGATTCATTATATCTAATGTGTTGCCGACATATGAGGTAATATTGGATACGTTTCATATCTAATATTGTTTGTAAAATTTACAAGATAATAATTGGTTGTTCCTCTTTTTCTTTTCTCTCTTTTGTGAGCCGTCACATAAACCCTAGTTTTTTCTCCTTCATCCATCAAAGATGAGTGATTTTTAACCCAAAATCACCTCTCTAACTCGTTTTTCTCTTTCCCTTTTATTGAAATAAGTGATTTTCACATCTATTTCATTTTTTATTTTGTGATTTCGTCGTCTTCGTGCGACGTTGGTTGTTCGTCGTCTTTGTGCGACGTTGTTTGTTTTTCTTGTTTTCTCTCAGGTATTTGATTAGTTCAGATTGTCAGATCCGTAAACATGGTTATTCCGGAGATTTAAAAATAGTCATATGTGTAGGCGTTTGTACTTTGTCGTTTTATTCTATTAACTAGAGGTGTCAAAATAGGCCGACCCGTTTAACCCAAATAAATATAGGGTTTGGGCCTAAAATATTGAGCCCGAATTTTAATAGGGCTTTTTAGCCCTACCCTTAAAAGCCCGGTACCCGTTAGGGCTAGCCCGAACGGGCCGCGGGTAGCCGCATAACAAAAAAATCCTATAAATTATATATATTTTTCAAATAATTCTTTACTTAGTTGATTATCAAATAAAGAACAAAAGTAAAATTCAATGAATTAACACAAATATAAATGTAATATAAAATTATATTTATTTGTTTCATTATTTATAGTTTTAAAGATCGAATATATAAATATCTATAACCATACCGTATCTAATTTATTTAAAATCATTTTCCTAGTCGTTTTAGTTTACGACGTTTGTACGAAAATGTGTACAATTTATTTTTGTGCTAGACATTATTTAAACATATTAAAAATATTATTTATAAAAAAATTATAGCAGTGTTTTATAGTACTTTTTTAAAATAAAAAAATATAAACTTTAATACGGGCCGATCCATTAAGCCCGCGGCCCGTGTAGGGCCGGGCTCGGGTAGTATACTTCAAGCCCGTTTTTCAACCGGGTTTTTTGGCCCGGCCCGCTAAAGCCCAAAGCCCGTTAGACCCGGCCCTAAATGGGTCGTGCCGCCCGTTTTGACAGCTCTAGCTATTAACATGGATGCTGTGAGGCTGTTCACAGATTCATCCTTTTTATTTTTAACGAATTTGCATTACATCGATGTACTCTTTCAATTTGAATGAATAAATATATTTTATTTTGTCAAAAATAAATAAATAATTGGTTGTTCAACCTTATGTATTCATCGATCATTATGTTATGAACGTCAATTACACTTTTATGTGAATTATTTATAGATTCCACTTTTTTTTCTTAAAGATCATGTCGTACCAAAGCCTCAACTATAAACCTTGTCATACCCCAATTTTTGACCTAAGACAGCACTAACACATGTCATTTAGCTTCGACCGGTCTCAGCCTTTCGAGCAAAAAAAAATTCGGCAGGGAGGTATTTTAAAATACCTCATATTTGATTCCGAGTCGGGCCCTCTTCTCTCAATTTTCATTTAATTTTAATTTCATTTTTTTTAACCTTTATTTTATCTTATTTTTGTTTTATTTATTCTTAGTCATTTTATTTTATTTTTAATGTCCAAAAATAAATCAAAATTTTGTCCGATAATATCCAAACACACAGCTCAAAACATGCTGTCATGTTCCTCTCAAGCAACAAAATTCTGCTCTATAAATAGAAACACGCAAGCAGCCAAAAGGAGGGGGGGCCCAACAAACAAAAAAAACACTCCACGGCCAGAACCTGACAGACAACAATTTCCATTCCATTTGTCTTACAATCCAAACCTGCAAACACAAATTTCAAACCAGAACATTTCTAACACAAGATCAACAACCAAACTCACAGATCCGGTAACCAAACCGCACAACACACACGTCACAAGAACACAAACTATTCTCACAACAACAACAACAAGTCGTACAAAAACAAACAGATCCGATAAAAAAACACAAGAAAAGGTAGTTCTTTTCAAACGTTTCAGATCTAGGTTGTTATAGACTTCATTTCGAAATTTTGAGGTAAGAAGAGTGTAGAGGAGAATAAAAGAAGCAGAAAGAACAAAAAAAATAAAAAAGGAGAGTAAGTTTTACTCTGACGCGGTGGCGCCGCCGCTTCTGGCCGGCCGCCACCCGTCGGAATCTGGAAACCACGGCGGTGTTCTTGGAACCCACCGGAAAATTCATAAGAAGAAGAAGGGTTACGTGAGGGAGTGAGAGAAGAAGAGAGAGAGAAAGAAATGAAAGAATAAAAAAAAAAAGGAAAGAATGGGTATTTATACCCCTTTTATTTGGCAGATCAAATCAAGACCGTTGATCAAATCAACGGCCGAGATTCGATCTCTGAGGTCCAGCCTTGTTCTTGGCCCATCTTTTTCGTTTTATTTTCTGCACCCTCCTTTACTGCTCACACACCCCCAGCATCTCATTTTTTTTTTTAATTTCTTTTTCATGCATTTTAATTCTCTCTCTATCCAGAGTGCTCTGGTCCTATATTAACTGTTAATATTATATTTTTGTTTAATTTAATTATTCTCCGGAACAATCTGGTCCTTGTTAATTAAATTAATCCAGAGTGCTCTGGTCCTAATTAACTGTTAATATTATATTTTTGTTTAATTTAATTATTCTCCAGAACAATCTGGTCCTTGTTAATTAAATTAATCCAGAACAATCTGGTCCTTGTTAATTAAATTAATCCAGAGTGCTCTGGTCCTAAATTAACTGTTAATATTATATTTTTGTTAATCCAGAGTGCTCTGGTCCAAACTTAAATGTTAATATTTATTTATTTTTGTTTAATTTAATTACTCTCCAGAATATTCTGGTCCATGTTAAAATAACTTCACAATTCAGCTTAACTTCATTTTTCTCATTCTGCTTATATAATTTTCATATCTTTATTCCAAAACAACAAAAACATTCAAATAACAAATCACAAAAATATTTTTTCATTACAAACCTTGATTCTCAAATCAAGTGATCATTCTTTTTATTTTTCTTAATCAAATTTCAAATCAAGTCTAATTCAACTTCAAGTCAATTTCTTCAATCTAAAAAACACAAATCAATTCTTATTTGCCACTTGGCTTTTTATTTCAAAACCTTTTTTCAAAATCTAATAAAAAACACTCAACTAATCAAACGTCAATTTCTACCCCGAACTACGAGGTTTTGATCCCTCACGGGTACGTAGGCAGAGGACCTTGTCCTTCCAAATCAATTAAAAAACAATTTTCTTTTTTCTCTTTTCAATTATCAACTAAAAAACAATTTTTTTTTTCTCTTCAATCAAAATCAATTTTCTTTTTCTTTTCAACTCATCATTCAATTTTATTTTCATCTCTTCAAAAGCAAGCAAGTTTAAGCACAAAAATTTAAATAAAATCAAGAGGTTCTCGTAGAGTACTACGAATATTTAGGGTGCTAATACCTTCCCTAAATATAACCAACCCCCGAACCCTAAATCTCTTCAAAATGGATGGTTTGGAACTTTTTCCCCTTAAAAAAAATTTGTTCAGTCGTGAGATAAAAAGTGAGTCAAACGCTAATCAAATGGCCTTGACCTTCGAAAAATGGCGCGACAAACCTAATACTTTTTTTTTTCTTCTCAAAATGAGGTTTTATTCCAAATAAAGAAATTTAATTTCAGAGGCATATGGAAATCAACCACCTTTAAGAAAGAATTACCTACAGACTGGGTCACCAATCGTAGCAGGTTGCTTTTTATTATCCGAGTCTATGAGGATCAACCACCTTTAAAAATGAAGGGTTAAATATGTTTTTGTTCCATATAAATATATCAATTTTTTGTTTTAATTCATCTAACTTTTTTTCCACTTTTAGGCCCCTTAAAATTTTCAATCACCATTTTTTGTCCCTACTTTTAAGTCAACTTATGTGTAGCAATTTAGAGGAATATTATAAACATGAATTAAATATGAGTTTTTTTTTTTTTTTTTTTTCTGTGGCGCTTAAAATTTTATATTTAATTTATATTTTGTTAAAAAACTAATTTTTTTATAAGTTTTTTTTTTCGAACAAAGGCTAAATTAATGCATTTCATTCATAAACAGAGGATATAAGGTAGTAGCAATGTTATGAGCCACACTATTTGCTTGCCTCCAAACAAACGAAACTACATAGTCGGCATTACTTAACAAGAGAGTTTTACATTCCGAAACTAAATCACCAATTTCATTAATGGGTAGAGTGGTGTTTCCTAGTAGATCAACCAAGAGTTTACTATCTGTTTTGAATGCAACATGGTGAAGGTCTTTGGAGATTGGCCATTTTGAGAGATTCCAAGAGACCTATAGCTTCAGTTTCCAAAATAGTGGCCGACAAAAGTTCGAAGTCTGACTTACCGAAGAGAAGTTTTTCAGAAGAGTCGCGGAAGCATAAACCAAAACACATTACCAAGTTACCATGCGTCGAAATTGCACTTGATTGTGTCGTGATGAGGCTTTTCCCAAGTAGGGTGCTGCTCGACGTGGTGCTTTGGATGTTTGGCTTTTTGAACACATGTCCATTCATGAAGAACTTCTTGCACGCGAGTGACTGTGAGAGTTGGAGTAGAGTCGCTGTCTTCCCAAAGTAACAAGTTTCGACTATTCCACAAGCTCCAAATGATCATAGCTGCTAATGGTCTTTGATGATCATGAAGTTTATGCAACAAGTCAAAAAGCATTTGTTAAAACGAATCAACCCTGTAGAGTAAATCTTGAGTGATGCTACCTATGCCAAGGAGGTTCCAGCAAGCCATTGCTATATGACAGACAAAGAATAAGTGCATATGGGATTCAACCAGAAGATCACAAGATACACAAGTTTCTGAACAAGGGATACCATGCTTGGACATATTGTCTCTTGTAGGTAGACAGTGGTGAGCTGCGTGTAACGCCCTCTCTAATTATTTGATTATTTTAATGAGTTTAGAATATACTTATATGATTTATTTTGATGAGTGATATTTTATTATGTTATATGTTGGTATTTATTAGTATAATATATATGCTATGTTATTTAGAAATATATATGTTATTTGATTTAGAAATATATATATGTTATTTAGAAATATATATGTTATTTGGTTTAGAAATATATAATTGGTTGTAGAAATATATGTGATTTGTTGTAAAAATATATAGTATTTAGTGTGGAAATATATATACGTTATAAAGATATATTTGTTATTTGTTATTCGTTATAGAAATATTATATATATATATATATATATATATATATATATATATATATATATATTAGAATAGAATATTAAGATTTGGATTTAAGAGAAAAATAAGTAGGTTAACAATTTTTATAAATAGGAGAGACCTAGTTTAGAAAAAACATAACGTACGACTGTTTTTGAAGAAAAGGGAGAAAAAACCAAGAGAAGAGGGAAAAGACCTAGAGGCTGCGATTTTCATTCTTCAAGGTAAGGGTGAGACTAACTTTGCAATTCTATTAAGTATGTGAATCAATGGTTATGTTTAACATGATGTAGGATGAGCTTTTGAGGAATTGAAAAGTAGGTTAAAATTGTAGAATTAATGAATAAACGGTGGAAGCTTGTTAGATTGATGTAGAAATTGTCCCTAGACCTTAGATAATGATTATGATGAATTCTGGAATCAAGGTTAGGCTTAAAACCATGAGAATTAGTGATTTTTGTGAAAAACTGCACTTTTGCCCGTAACGACATTCATCGCTCGCCTCCCGAGCTATGATCCTTGCCACGGCGAGTGATGAACTTCATCGCTCGCCTCGCGAGCAAACCTTACCCGCCTCGCGAGTTGCACGTCACAGCTCGCCATAGCGAGCAGTTGAACTCGCCTCGCGAGCTTGACCAGAGAGCATGCAAGATTTTATGATTTTGACTTTTGAGTTGAACCTTAGATGTCGTTGAGTGCCTGAACATGGCTAATATTGATTAGGAAAGAATGTAGGATGAGATTGAACCTGGAAAGACTTAGAATGAAACTTTGGAGAATCTGACTGAACTCGCAATGGCGAGCAGAGGCTCTCGCCTCGCGAGCACTAGTATTACAGAATGCCTTGTTTAGGTTAAATGCGATCTTTGTCGCACGAGTTGTTATGAGTTGAACCTTGTGATAGTAATGAGGAATATATATGATATTAATGATGATTTGTGAAGTTGTTATATGATGATTTGAGGATATTTATAATGTCATATAATTAGATATATATTGCATGAATTATGTTTGATGATTGAAATGTTGATGACGTGCGTTTGTAGTTGTTATATATGATGATTATTATTATTGAATGATGTTGTTTTGTTGTTGTGATGAATATGATTTACTTGATGATTAATGAGAGAATATTATATATTGTGGATGACGATGATATGATTAATGAGAGAATATTATAATGTGAATTAATGATTAAATGCATTACTTGAAATATTATTGAATGATCAAGATGTTGTTGAAATGAATTGATATTTTAAAGTTATACTGTTGATGTGATCTGATTATGTTGCTATTGTTATTTAACTAAGTTGCATGAGTCTATATAAGATGATTAAGATGATGATGAACTCCAAATTATTGGATGTATAAGAGATTTGATGATTAAGATATTTTGTTGATAGAGTCCATGCATTAGCATACATTGAGCTTTGTCCTCACCACGATTTGAGTTTTGTCCTCACCACGATTGGAGCTTTGTCCTCCCCATGATGCTATAAGTATATTAATACTTTGATGACGATTGGTACCACATGCATATAAGAGGTCTAAGTTGCATTGTCGCATTTGTCGAGTCAAAGTCGTTGTTGATGAATTATCATTCATGAGTTGTTAAGTTGTTGATGAATTATCATCTATGAGTTGTCGAGTTGTCTTCTACCCATGTGTTGTTAAAGAAGTACCTATGAAGATTATACGATGTTTATGATGTGAATTATATGATGTTGACTAAGATGTTGCTATGTTGTTTAAGATATTGATTATGATATTGTTATGTTGTTATGATGTTGTATATGATACTGATTATAATGTTATGATGTTGTTTACGATGTTGATTATATGATGTTATTATGATGCTATATTTTGTGATGTATATAATTGTTATTATTAAGTGATGATTATGTTGTACTATATATGATTAATTATTATTAAGTGAATATTATGTTATGTTGTTGTTATATTTTTATAAGATGATGAATACGTTTTTGTTATATTAATATAAGAAGATGAATATGTTGTTGTTATATTATTATATTATGACGAGATGATGTATATGTTGTTGTTATATTATTATAAGATGATTAATATGTGTTGTTCATATCATTATAAGATGATGATTTATGTTGTATTGTATATGATTATTATTATTAAGCGATGATTATGTTGTGTCGTATATGATTATTATTATAGTGAGGTGTTGATTACATTGTGTTGTTTTAAAGTTATTAGTGATGATGATTACATAATGATATCTATGAGTTGTTAAGTGTACTTGATGATGTTTATGTTAAGTTGATAAGTTGTCTTCTATTCATGAATTGATAATGAGATGTTTGATGAATAATTATATTTATGAATTAATGATGTTGTTATGTTGTATATGAATTAGGATTAAGATGTTGTTATGTTGTATATGAACTATGACTATGATGTGATGATCTATGTTTGTTACGATTTGGTTAATATGTGTTATATGATGATGTTTATAATGTGATGAATATGAAGTAAATGATAATTAGAAGTTGGTTGAACTATTAAGAATTATTACATGAAGAATTATTATTACTAATAGATGAAGTTATTTATGTTGTTAAATATAATTATTGAATTATATGCTTGATATTATTGTTTTGTGAAATCTCACCCCTTCTGCTTGAAAATGTTACTCTTCGTATGAGTAACTTGCAGGTGATCGAGTTTAAGTTGCTGTTAGATTGCTGTTGTGAGTGGATTAGCTCTCATGTGTGTCTTTAGGTGCTCTGATACGTAACAGGATGAGAATTTTATTGTTGTCTTTCTATTCCTTACGTATTGTTTTAAGAAGATTTATGACTATGTTTTTAGATTGGATTATATAAGATATTTATTGAAGAGGCCTTTGTGCCAAAGACTGTTTAGTTACTGAATAAATTCCGCTGCGAAGTATTAAAGATTTTGTTATTGAATTTTAAAGGATAAATAGTTATCTATTCAGTTTATGATTTTAAGAAAAGAATGTGACATTCCGTGTTTATGTGAATACTCTGATTATTTTTATGAAATTTTTATGTTGGGAAAACGGGGTGTTACAATTGGTATCAGAGCAGGTTGGTCCGTCCGGCCAAGTAGTTGAGTCGTGTCGAGTTTAGTAACAGTTGTATTACTGTCTTTATGTTGTTTGATTAGTTGTTGTTGTGTTTCTGATTAATAGTTATGTCTATTATGTGATCATGTTTGATTGACTAACTTTGATGTGGTTTACATGTTTTGTTGAGGTTTCTATTTAACTATATATGGTTTAGTATGGTTATGCAATAATTGAATTTATTTCTTGTGTGCTTTGAATTTCGAGGACGAAATTCTTTTAAGGGGGGAGAGTTGTAACGCCCTCTCTAATTATTTGATTATTTTAATGAGTTTAGAATATACTTATATGATTTATTTTGGTGAGTGATATTTTATTATGTTATATGTTGGTATTTATTAGTGTAATATATATGCTATTTGATTTAGAAATATATATATATATATATATATATATATATATATATATATGTTATTTAGAAATATATATATGTTATTTAGAAATATATATGTTATTTGGTTTAGAAATATATGTGATTTGTTGTAGAAATATATAATATTTAGTGTGGAAATATATATACGTTATAGAGATATATTTGTTATTTGTTATTCGTTATAGAAATATTATATATATATATATATATATATATATATATATATATATATATATATTAGAATAGAATATTAAAATTTGGATTTAAGAGAAAAATAAGTAGGTTAAGGATTTTTATAAATAGGAGAGACCTAGTTTAGAAAAAACATAACGTACGACTGTTTTTGGAGAAAAGGGAGAAAAAGCCAAGAGAAGAGGGAGAAGACCTAGAGGCTGCGATTTTCATTCTTTAAGGTAAGGGTGAGACTAACTTTGCAATTCTATTAAGTATGTGAATCGATGGTTAGGTTTAACATGATGTAGGATGAGTTTTTGAGGAATTGAAAAGTAGGTTAAAATTGTAGAATTAATGAATAACGGTGGAAGCTTGTTAGATTGATGTAGAAATTGTCCCTAGACCTTAAAACCATGAGAATTAGTGATTTTTGTGAAAAACTGCACTTCTGCCCGTAGCGACATTCATCGCTCGCCTCCCAAGCTATGATCCTTGTAACAGTAACACCCCGTTTTCCCAAGATAACAATTTCATAAAGATAATCAGAGTAATTCACATATAAACGGATGCTACACTTCTAAAAGATCATACATGGAATAATTAACTAATTTTCCGTCAAAGTTCAATCAACATAAATATTCAAAACTTTGCAGCGGAATTTATTTCAACTTCTAAAAATAGTAGTCTTTGGCACGAAGGCCTCTTTGTAAATGTCACATAAAAATCCAATCTAAAAACATAGTCATAAACTTCATTAAGCAATACGTAAGGAATAGAAAGCAACAACAAAATTCCCATCCCGTTACGTATCAGAGCACCTAAGACACACGAGAGAGAAACCTCGCACGACATCAACTATTTTTGGTTACCTGCAAGTTACCCATGGTGGGCAACACAGAAGGGGTGAGATTTCACAAATAATAATATTAAGCATATAATTCATCAATTACATTTAACAACTTAAACTTCATCACTTAGCAATAATAATATTTCATGTAATACTTCATTAAATCATCAATCAACTTCTAATCATCATTTCATAATAACATAACAACACAACTTAATCATCACTTAATAATAATAATCATATAAACAAACAACATATTCATCTTAATCATAATCATATAAACAAACAACATATTCATCATCTTATATTGATATAACAACAACATAAACAACAATGATTAATAAATTTTAATACTTCACTTAGTTCTTTATTAACAACTCATTGACAAATGACAACTCAACGACAACGACAACACAACTTCTACAACTTATCAACTCGACAACTTGACAACTTGACTATGCAACTTAATCTTCTAATCATGCATGTGGTACCAATCTTTAAGCGTAAATAGGCTCCTAGGACATCAAGCCCTCAACTTTATTTGAGCGTAAAAAGGCTCCTAGGGCATCAAGCCCTCAACTTAATTGAGCAAAGGATCCAGGGCATCAAGCCCCCAACAATGAAATGCTAATGCATGGACTCGACCTCTTAACATCTTAAATCGACAACCTCTTATATAATCCAATAATTTGGAACTTCATCATCTTAATCAACTTAGACCGACTCATGCAGTTTAGTTAAATAACAACAGCAACACAACAGTATACAAAAACAACATGACATAATAATATCAAATGCAAGTCAACAACGTCTCAATTATTCACATATAATGCAAGTAATGCATATACAATTATATCACAGTATAACAACATCAAATAATAATCAACATCTTAAAACATCATATATACATATAACACTTCATCAATCATGGACAATATCGTATTCACAACATATACATTCATATACTAATTCATCATTCATATTCAATTATTCACTGTGACCTACGTGCAGTAATTTGACTATAACTATAGTTCTATAAATCATTTTGAAGTCAAACCAACGGCATTAGAAACCTAAAATTCATACCTACAACTTTTGTGTTTACACCTAAGACCAGTTCTGTACCAATCAATACCAGTTTTCATTTCAAATTCGGACAAAGTTGTGCTGAAATTCATAAAAATTCACTAAGACCTACTTTGAGTATTTTCATCATAACTCCTAAACCAAAAGTCATTTTCAAGTCAAACGGAGGCCACTGGAAAGATAACACAATTATCTACAACTTTCATGTTTACACCAAAGGCTAATTCAAAACAGAAACGTGTGAAAAAGACGCAAGAACATGAAACAGGACATGCTGTCAGATAACAACTCGGGAAAAACCCATTTTTCACCCCAAAATCTCAATTTTAACTTCCATATGCCCAAATTTAATCCCAAAGTTTGTCTAAACATTTATATATATCAAAAGAGACTCAAAACCATATAAAACTTGACCCAAAATATTATTTTAGAAAATCATCAAATAATCACTTTTAACCCTAATTCTCAAATTCTCAAAAACTAAAACCTACAACATGTAAAATCCAATTTTCAGAATCAATGACTTAAGATTATTGAATGTTAGTCCCACCCTTACCTTATAACTCAAAATCGCCGCTTTCTAGGTCTCTTGGCTTTTTCTCCCTTTTTTCCAAAATTGATCGTACGTTATGTTTTTTTTTTCTAAACTAGGTTTCTCCTATTTATAACCCCTTATTCTATTTTATCTTATTTCTCTTTCTCCCCAAAACTCTCTCAAATCTCATAACAACCCTTAAACTCAATATTATTTTATTTTCAAATCTTATTCTATTAAATAATATAATAAGCTACCTAATAAATCATATAATCATATAATATATTCTAAACTCTTCTTAATAAATTCTAGACTCAATTAAACAATTAAATAAAACAAATAATTCTAAGAGGGCGTTACAGTAACACCCTCTCTAATTATTTGATTATTTTAATGAGTTTAGAATATACTTATATGATTTATATGATTTATTTTGATGAGTGGTATTTTGTTATGTTATATGTTAATATTTATTAGTATAATATATATATGATTTGTTGTAGAAATATATGTTATTTGTTATAGAAATATATATGATTTGTTGTAGAAATATATGTTATTTGTTATAGAAATATATTTGATTTGTTGTAGAAGTATATATAATTTGTTGTAGAAATATATGTTATTTGGTGAAGAAATATATATGATTTGTTGTAGAAATATGTATGATTTGTTGTAGAAATATATATATGTTATTTGTTGTAGAAATATATGTTATTTTGTGTGGAAATATATGTTATCTGATGTAGAAATATATTTCTTATTTGGTGTAGAAATATATATATATATATATATATGTTATAGAAATATATTTGTTATAGAGATATAATTGTTATTTATTATATAAATATTTTATATATATATATATATATATATATATATATATTAGAATAGAATATTGAGATTTTGGTAGGCAATCTAATATATTTTTGTACTGAATAATATATTTTTGTACTTAGTAAAATATATTTTGGTACTCAATTGATATATTTAATTACTAGATCTAATAGGTGCATTACTTGTTTCCAAAGTTTTTCACTTATTAGTTGTAAACTATCTCTATAAATGGAGAACTCACACAGTGCATTCTACACACTGAAATTCACAGTTGATGCTTCCTGTGCTTTTCTTCTCTTCTCCCTCTTTTGACTTGTGTTGACGAGTCTTTCTTATTTTTCTACTCCCTTCTGTCCCTTCGGAATTAAAAGTGTTACCATAATCCCTCTTCGGTTTAATATCCTTTTAGAGAAGAGAAAGCGGTAGAGTCCTTTGTCGATCAATCCAAGGTAAGGGTGGGACTAATATTCAATAATCTTAAGTCATTGATTCTGAAAATTGGATTTAATATGTTGTAAGTTTTAGTTTTGAGAATTTGGGAATTAGGGTTAAAATTGATTATTTGATGATTTTCTAAAATAATGTTTTGGGTCAAGTTTTATATGATTTTGAGTCTCTTTTGGATGTATATAAATGTTTAAACAAACTTTGGGATCAAATTTGGGCATAGGGAAGTTTAAATTGGGATTTTGGGGTGAAAAATGGGTTTTTCCCGAGTTGCTATCTGACAGCATGTCATGTTTCATGTTCTTACATCTTTTTCACACGTTTCTCTCTTGTATTAGCCTTTGGTGTAAACATGAAAGTTGTAGATAATTGTGTTAGATTTCCAGTGGTGTCGGTTTGACTTTAAAATGATTTTTGGTTTAGGAGTTATGATGAAAATACTCCAAGTAGGTCTTAGTGAAATTTTATGAAAATTCAGCATAACTGTTTCTAAGTGTTAGCCAATATTTGTGAGAATATGATCATTTAATGCAGTCAAGGGTTTGACCTAAAAATGGGGCGTAGCTTTGTGAAAGAAATCCATCGAAAAATACAAGTGTACTTCAGCAGGAATCGAAGAAGTTGTTTTTAGTTCGACGGATAAAAGAAGTTGTCGACGCGCTCTTCTTGTGGATAAGACCAAGCGGTTAGCAAACGGCTAGTTTGTGAACGGCTAGTTTCGATTTTTGAATCGAAAGGATGTGATTAGGTAGTTATAGGACTATCTGTATAAATAGTAGTTTTTCTTAGGAAAAAAGGGTCACAATTCAATCATACTAAAAACTTACACTCAATACTGTCCGTATGGAAGCGACAAACGAGTTACAAGTTGCAAAGTATGAATATGTGTACCAACTTTCATTAAGTCTTTACAAATTCAATACAATCTTTTAAACACTTTTGCAATTTAAGTCTTGTTTTATTAAGTCTTTTCAAAGTACTTCTTTTCATTGCTATTATTTACAGAACTTCAATTGAATTCAACACGGATTGGATTCGATTCCTTTACATTTTGTTCTTATCTTTACGTTATCGAAAATACTTTACGAACAAGTATTACCCTTATTTTCAAACAACAAAAACTCAATATGCTCCTAAGATTTACTGGTTGATCTTGCAAGTAAACATCATTGAAACCAGCGATTGTTTACCAAAAATCAGTGTAAACAAATTGGCACGCCCAGTGGGACCTTTTGTGTTTTTAACTTTGAAAATCTTCAATTCTAAAATTCTTATTGGTCTGTACTGTGTATGCGTTTAAGGAATAACAAAATACTTCCTGAAATGACGCGCCCTTCTATAGTTTCTGGCACAACAGCAGCAAGCACTGCTTCTACTTCAGGAACAACGACCAATCAATCAATTCCTGTAGGGTCTACGCAACTTGGCCGAAATAACAATATGGGTCATGTGTTAGAGCCCGTCGAGACCGTACTTGAAGAAAACGTAGTCTCGCAAACATCACAAGCAAGTACGTCGAATACGATGGCTAATAATTCTTCAAGAAGTATCCCGGTGGCTACGACGGCCGCTCAGAATACCCAGTCTGCGGGAAATATGTTTTCTCAAAGCTTTCTCAATCTGGGAAACAATGGAAGAGGGTCTTATGGTATCCCAACCTCCTCGACCCAAACTTCACACACTACCACAATCACGCCACCCTTTTCTAACCAAGGGGAAAATGTAGCGTTTGGTAGATCCCAACAAACGTTTATCCCATTCGGTTCGCCTCAACAATCGTTGACCAACGGTTCGATGAATACGTTAAGGCAAACCATGGCAGAAACTAACCATGATATGGTTAATATGGTAACACAACAAGTTGCGACTGTTATTAGCCCTTTAATATGGCGGAAATGTTTCTTGAACTAATTGTCTTATGAATTGTGGTGACCATTCTTTTATGACTAAGTGAAGTTGTATGAATGAGTGATTATATTTTGGATATGATATTTATAATGAGATATTGTTTTCCCTATTACTTGGAATATGATAATGCTTGAATTGGTGAAACTATATGTGATAGTTGATGTGGAACAACATTGTTGATTATTGATAATCATGTTGATGTATGATGAATGGTTATATGTTGGATATGATAATTGTCATGAGATGTTGTATGTTCTCTTACTTGGAATATGGGAATTGTTTGGAATGGTTAAGCTATATGATATAGTTAATGTTGAATGATGTTGTTGATTATTGATAATCATGTGAAGGTAAATCGACATGTACAGAATAAGCAGCGAAATAAAATTTTCGATTTACTTTCCTTGGATCATTACGAATTGGAACTTGAACCAGTGATTCGATTGTTACCTTGAACGATTAGTCTGAAACGATCGGTGGAATCTGCGAACCGGAATCACGACCATAGCCAAGCAAACAGCAGAGCCTCTATCAAGTCCACACGAACAGTGCTCCTCCAAAACCTCGGTGCTAGCCAAGAAGACGGAAGTCAGAGAACTAGGGTTTCTGCAAAGAATACGTAACCGCAAACTATTGCACTAGGGTTCTATTTATAGAACTCCTTATGTGCTTTGCAAGTCAAACTCGTTTTTGACTTCACTAAGCCCAATACGAGTTTAGCAAATTTTGCTAAACCATTAGCATTATTTACTAAGCGCACCCTTTATATAAGTCATACTTATACATATCTCTTTTGACTGCTCTTTGTGTGTGACCCTTTAGGTTCTAGTCACGTTGGCAATGATATTAAATCTAATATTTAATACCATAAACAATGAGCGGTATCTAGCAACACATCATTGCTACCCAAGTGACAAGAATGTCAAGTGATCTGACGAAACCTTTCATGATAACACATAGGTGTATAATTACTCCTTTGTCACAATATCTTCATTGATCCCAAGGCATAGATAGTGTCACCCTTGTATAGATCAATGTTTATTTATCTTGATTCCGAAATATACTATTTAACGAATAAGTCCAATATCTTATATTGACTTAGTTCGGCACGGCCATGCATATTTATAGTCATATTTCATCAAGAGGCCTAAAGATATATCTCCTGTTTATGAGGAGGGACAAATCCCATCTAGGACACTCATGACCCTCAGCATGATTCATCAAGTGCCCATCAACCAACGTTATTGTTATCCTTTTACAGACAACGTTAGAATGGCAACAAAGCACCTGAGTCCACATCTAGAGATCATAGTGGTTTCAGGTCTAAGAGCGATATACATTATTATCATTGTGAGAATATCTTATGACAATTTCATAACTTACTATGTAGTATTCTCACAGTGGGTCAATCCAATATAAATATTACTCCTAATATTTATATCTATGTATAGACTTGATATCTCATATCTATGACCCATGAGATGCGGTCATCAGTCTACATACATAATAGTCTCGACGCTTTATTATTATCCTTTATTCATATTAAAGCTTTGACTACGGATACATTTAAGAATAGCGTTCTATAAGATAATGTAATCTCATGATTAAGTCACGCTTAATATATTATTACACGAACTATCTATTCTAAGGACTTTATTAACATTATCTAAACATAATAAAGAGTGCCATATCTTATTCAATAATAAAAGTCATGATACATAAGATAGGTTCAACATAAACTATTGGCCTCTAGGGCTTACACCAACAATCTCCCACTAGCACTAGAGCCAATTAGGCATAAACCTAATACCCATAGATCTAGTATGACCATCATGCTTCTGCTGGGCAAGAGCTTTAGTAAGTGGATCAGCGACATTGTCCAATGTTGGTACTTTGCATATTTTAACATCTCCTCTTTCGATAATCTCTCGAATAAGATGATAACGCCTTTGTATGTGTTTGGATTTCTGGTGAGATCTAGGTTCTTTGGCTTGTGCGATTGCACCATTGTTATCACATAGTAATTCAATGGGATCCACAATACTCGGAACTATTCCAAGATCAGAAATGAATTTCTTAATCCAAACAGCTTCTTTTGCGGCATTGGATGCAGCAATATACTCGGCTTCAGTTGTAGAATCAGCGACTGTTTCTTGCTTTGAACTTTTCCAGCTCACAGCACCGCCATTTAAGCAAAACACATATCCAGATTGCGATCTAAAGTCATCATGATCGGTCTGAAAACTAGCATCAGTGTAACCAATTACAGAGAGCTCTTCTTGACCTCCATAGACCAAGAAGGTATCCTTAGTTCTTCTCAAGTACTTAAGGATATTCTTGACAGCAATCCAATGATCGTTGCCAGGATTAGACTGGTATCTGCTCGTAGCACTTAAAGCATACGAGACATCTGGTCGAGTGCATATCATAGCATACATGATAGAACCAATTGCTGAAGCATATGGGATATCACGCATTCGATCCCTTTCGTCATTAGTCGAAGGGGATTGATTCTTTGATAGATTTAATCCTGACGACATAGGAATGAATCCTTTCTTGGAATCATGCATATTGAACCGTATCAGGACTTTGTCTATATATGTACCCTGACTTAAGCCAAGCAATCTTTGTGATCTATCTCTATAGATCATGATTCCTAATATATAGGAGGCTTCACCTAAGTCTTTCATAGAAAAGCATTTCCCTAACCAAGTTTTGATTTCTTGTAGTGTAGGGATGTCATTTCCGATTAATAATATGTCATCTACATATAAAATCAGAAATGAAACTATGCTCCCACTAACCTTCTTGTAAACACAAGGCTCATCTTCATTTTTAATGAATCCATACTATTGTACAGTTTCATCAAAGCGAAGATTCCAACTTCTAGAAGCTTGCTTCAATCCATAGATTGATCGCTGCAACTTGCATACCTTTTTGGTTGCTTTAGGATCGCCAAAACCTTCAGGTTGTGTCATGTACACATCCTCAAGAAGATTTCCATTAAGGAAAGCAGTTTTGACATCCATTTGCTAGATTTCATAATCGTGGTATGCAGCGATGGCAAGTAAGATCCGAATGGATTTAATCATTGCAACTGGTGAAAAGGTTTCATCATAGTCTACACCATGAATTTGTTTGAAGCCTTTAGCAACCAGTCGCGCTTTGTAGGTACTAACCTTTCCATCCATGTCAATTTTCTTTTTGAAAACCCACTTGCATCCTATAGGATTAATTCCTTCAGGTGCATCAATCAAGTTCCAAACTTGATTTGTGTACATGGAATCCATTTCAGATTTCATGGCTTCAAGCCACTTCTCAGATTCGGGGCCAGTTATGGCCTCCGTGTAAGTCACAGGCTCATCTTGGTCCATGAGCAATACATCACCCTCTTGAGATATGAGATACCCATATCTTTCGGGTTCTTGACGTATCCTGCTAGACCTACGTGGTTCTTGTGTTACTGGGATAGGATTTTCTGTCATAACAGTTTGGGTATCCTGTCCTTGTTCCTCTACCGGTATTTCAGTACTCTGTGGGTCTTGAATTTCTTCAAGATTTACTTTGCTCCCACTGATTCTCCTGGAGACAAAATCCTTCTCAAGGAAGACTCCAGTTCTGGCAACAACAATTGTGCCTTCAGGTGGTTTGTAAAAGTAGTATCCTCTAGTTTCTTTAGGATATCCCACAAAGAAACATTTTTCAGATTTTTGTTCAAGCTTAGTAGACATAAGTCGTTTTATATAAGCTTCACAACCCCAAATCTTAAAATGTCCCACATTGGGTTTTCGACCATTCCATATCTCATATGGTGTCTTTTCTACCGCTTTAGATGGAACTCGGTTAAGTGTGTAAGCTGCAGTTAATAAGGCGTACCCCCATAAGAAGTTTGGAAGTTCAGCATGACTCATCATAGATCGGACCATGTCTAACAAGGTTCAATTTCTCCTTTCAGATACACCGTTCCATTGCGGTGTTCCAGGAGGTGTGAGTTGGGACAGTATCCCACATTCTTTAAGATGATTGTCAAACTCTAAGCTCAAATATTCTCCACCTCGATCAGATCGAAGCATTTTGATTTTCTTGCCTAGTTGGTTTTCTACTTCATTTTGAAATTCTTTGAAGAAAGTAAATGATTCAGATTTATGTTTCATTAGATACACATATCCAAATCTACTAAAGTCATCAGTGAATGTAATGAAGTAGTGAAAGCCCCCTCTAGCAGTTATGTTTAGGGGTCCACACACATCAGTATGTATGAGACCTAAAAGATCACTAGCCCTTTCACCTTGACCGGTAAATGGAGCTTTTGTCATTTTTCCCAATAAACAAGATCGACATGTTTCATATGATTCAAAATCAAAAGAATCCAAAAATCCATCTTTATGGAGTTTGGAAATGCGATTCTCATTTATATGTCCTAAACGACAATGCCAAAGGTAAGTTGGATTCAACTCATTAGGTTTCAACCTTTTAGCATTAATGTTATAGATAGGCATATCGAGATCTAAGACATAAAGTCCATTACTCAAATTTGCGTTAGCATAAAGAATATTATCCAAATAAACGGAACAACATTTGTTCTTTATTGTAAATTCAAAACCAGCCTTGTCCAAACAAGAAATTGAAATAATATTCCTGCTAATGGCAGGTACATAATAGCAGTTTTCTAAATTAAGTAAAAGACCACTAGGTAAGGTCAATACATAAGTTCCAACAGCTAAAGCAGCAACCTTTGCTCCATTGCCAACTCTAAGATCGACCTCGCCTTTTGCCAATGCTCTACTCTTTCTCAGACCCTGCACATCAGTACAAATATGAGAACCACATCCAGTATCTAATACCCATGATGTAGAAGTAGATATATTAATTTCTATAACAAAAATACCTGCAGAAGTAGTAGGAACATTTCCATTCTTCTTATCTTCCAGATACTTTGGACAGTTTCGCTTCCAATGCCCAGTGTTGTTGCAATAGAAGCACTTACCATCCTTAGCCACGCCTCCAGTAGGCTTCAAAGCTTTGGTTGATGGCTTGGCAACAGCTTTGCCTTTGCCATTTCCCTTAGACTTATTAGGCTTCTTATGGTGCTTTTTGAACTTGCCATTATTAACCATTAAAATGGCAGCAACCTTTCCTTTTCCCTTCATGTTTTTCTCAGCAGTTCTCAACATAGCTGCAAGATGTGGTAGTGTCTTGTCCATATCATTCATTAGAAAGTTCTGGACAAAACCGTTGAAGCTTTCAGGCAACGATTGCAGCACAAGATCAACGACTAGCTCTTGTTCAAGGACAAATCCCAAACGAGCTAGGTTTTCAGAGTACCCAATCATTTTGAGCACATGAGGTCCTACGGGACCTCCCTCTGACAGCTTGGTGGAAAACAGGGCTTTAGAGACATCAAACCTCTCATGCCTGGCTTGCTCTTCATAAAGAGTCTTCAGATGTTCGATCATATCGAACGCTGTCATCCCTTCATGCTGTTTTTGCAGCTCGGGAGTCATTGAAGCCAACATGATGCATGAAACTTCTACGGAATCATTGAGATGCTTGGTATGAGCATTTCTTAGAGCCGCAGAAGCTCCAGCAGGAGGTGCCTCAGGAATGGGTCCATCCAGCACATACAACTTTTTTTCGTGGGTGAGGACAATCCTCATGTTACGGGACCAGTCTATAAAATTTGTTTCAGTCAATTTTTCCTTTTCGATGAGGGATCGCAAAATGTTTGTGGAAGCGTTATTGGCCATCTACAATTTAAAATGTGCAAAATAAGTATCATGAAAATATATTTAATTTGGTCTTTAATTAAATACGCTCCCACTATTTTACTCAAATCAAATGACCTTCAAACATTTGACTCGGAAAATCCCGTTGGAAGATTTTCTAGTGGATTGAAATCCTTATTTCACCTTGTTTTAAGTCAACGGGGGCTGTACTTAACACTTAGCTATTTAGGTAGGAACATTTCCAATTGTATCTTATACAACTTTCAAATCAATTGGCGGAATAACTCTTTATTCAATTCTATCATATAGAAGTCGTCCAATTATAGCTTCTAAATTTATTCTAATCTTATTAAAATTAATTTAGTTAAGTTTGACCCAAAAGAATAACACTTGGATAAATTGGATTACCGCACCGCAACTTACTAGTATAGAATATGCGCTTTACGGAGGCAAAACCCACATATTCGATATTAGTCTTGAAGGGTGTTAAACTTTTGGAAAGCTTTAAACTTAATATTTAAATTGAAGGATTTTTATTAAATTTGATCTCACCTCACCACGGCTTATATATCACATATATTCGCACTCCGATCAAAACATGCATAACATTTATACAAAATAAAAGTGACATGATTATGGCCATCCTAACGCTATGACTCTCTCAAGCCAATGAGAGAATCTAAACTAATCCTAGAAACGACCTTGCTTCTCCAAGCTTGACTTCCAGGACTATTCTTACGTCTTGAGCCCTATTACCTCCTTTGTATTCTATTTACATTACATATGAAGAAAACTCGTTTTACATACGAGGGAGTGGATGAGAAGAGAATGTACAATAGAGATATAAGAGAAAGGCACGACACGCAGGCCGTATTTTAATATCCAAAAGAAATAAAATAAAAGGACTAAGGCCATAATCATTCACATGACAATAATAATAACAAATACACTTTTATTATTATTAATTATTCCTTATAATTAAATAAATTAAATTAAAATTCGACATGTGATCACCCTACGCAGATTAGCCGGGGGTTCCGCTGAACGATTCACTTTGAATTAGCACCGCATTTCGCATCAACATTTGATACGTTTCTGATTACCCTAATCGTTTCGGCAAACCCTAATTCTGTTACAACAATCTGATCTTTATTAAACTAGTACTCTGATTGTTTATTCACGTATCATGACCGAGTCTAGGATGCTTCACCAGAGTACACAGAATCGGTTACGAAGCTCCATACATCAGATCAATTAACATGAAAAATATCATCTGACTTGTTTAAACTATGATCAAATCCAGTATATCATATATACCGTTGTTACACAGAATTTACCAATCATGCTTCTGTCAATATGTATGATCGAAAGGTTTGATGTTTCACCAGAAACGGTTTCTGAAACATCAAAACGGTTCGAAAAGCCATGCACATACACGTGATTGATATTATTATTAACTGCGTTTTATGATCGATCAAAATCATGTTTCTGTCAATATGTATAATCGAAACGTCGATGTTTCACCAGAAACGGTTTCTGAAACATTGAATCAAATCGAAAACACATGCACAGAAAGCATAATATGATGCGATGCCAATTTTAATTTTATTTATTATTTATGTTCGTTCAATATGTTTAATCAAAATTAAAACATAAAGCAGTAACAAAGCAATCCGATTCAAGGTTTCGTAATTGGCTCTGATACCACTGAAGGTAAATCGACATGTACAGAATAAGCAGCGGAATAAAATTTTCGATTTACTTTCCTTGGATCATTACGAATTGGAACTTGAACCAGTGATTCGATTGTTACCTTGAACGATTAGTCTGAAACGATCGGTGGAATCTGCGAACCGGAATCACGACCACAGCCAAGCAAACAGCAGAGCCTCTATCAAGTCCACACGAACAGTGCTCCTCCAAAACCTCGGTGCTAGCCAAGAAGACGGAAGTCAGAGAACTAGGGTTTCTGCAAAGAATACGTAACCGCAAACTATTGCACTAGGGTTCTATTTATAGAACTCCTTATGTGCTTTGCAAGTCAAACTCGTTTTTGACTTCACTAAGCCCAATACGAGTTTAGCAAATTTTGCTAAACCATTAGCATTATTTACTAAGCGCACCCTTTATATAAGTCATACTTATACATATCTCTTTTGACTGCACTTTGTGTGTGACCCTTTAGGTTCTAGTCACGTTGGCAATGATATTAAATCTAATATTTAATACCATAAACAATGAGCGGTATCTAGCAACACATCATTGCTACCCAAGTGACAAGAATGTCAAGTGATCTGACGAAACCTTTCATGATAACACATAGGTGTATAATTACTCCTTTGTCACAATATCTTCATTGATCCCAAGGCATAGATAGTGTCACCCTTGTATAGATCAATGTTTATTTATCTTGATTCCGAAATATACTATTTAACGAATAAGTCCAATATCTTATATTGACTTAGTCCGAAATATATTATGATTTATTTTTGTATGGGCATGTTTTCTTGATAATGCAAATGTTGTGGAGATGAACAATATAATTGGGTGTTGTCCTATATATTGTGGAGAAAATTGTGATTGCTGTCGCATTATCGAGTCCTTATACATGTCCATGCATCATAGTCGAGATGAAATGATGTTTTATTCATTATTGGGCTCCGGCCTAGCAGAGATCTTTTGAGATCTAGTTTTGGACTTCGGTCTAGCAGAGATCTTTTGAGATCTGGATACGATGTTTTATTCGTTATAGGGCTTCGGCCTGGCAGAGATCTTTTGAGATCTAGATTTGGGTGACGACCTTTTTGGAGATTTGGTACCACATGCATTTATGTGTCAATAAGTGCATATCATGACATGAGTCTTGTTTGATAAATGTGATTGGTGATGAAATGAGATGAATGACTATTCATGAATATTTGTGATTGGTGATTGTGAAGGAATATTTGTGAATTGATATTTGTTCCTGATACATGTGATTGGTGATTGTTCATGAAATATGATTAATGATTGTTCATGGCTTATGATTGGTGATTGTTCATGATGTATATGATTGGTGATTGTGTATGAATAACTGTGAATTGATATTTGTTCATGACACATGTGATTAGTGATTATTGATGTGAGATATTGGGGTTTGATGTAAGTATTGATGTGGGAATATTATTATTGATCAAGTGCATGATGTTTAAATTGAAATATTCATGTTATATGTTATTTGGATTATGATAATGTAATACTTACCCCCAGTGGATCTGTTATGGACTGCCTGCCTATCTGTATGGATGGGTAGACGTTGTGCAGGATTAGATGCTTGGTGAGTTTTTGTGCTTGGTGGATATTGGGAGCTTCTCCGATATCGGTGTTTAGATGTTTAGTCGGCTCTGATCTAGGCTTCGTTGTGTCGGTCTAGATTAGGTTATCTTTGGATTTTGTGATGTTTGGAGATTACCCGTTTGCTGGGATTTTTAAGATGTATCTATGTTGATGTAATTTATTGATTCATAACATGTATACTTGGATTTACTCTGGTTTATATTCCGCTGCGACTGTTGAGGTTTATATACATGTTTATTGGTTTTTAAATTTTGAATGTGGCGTAGCCTCTATTTCTTGAATAAATGTATTATTTGCATGTTTAATTGCTTTAATAGAAGTAGGGTGTTACAAGAAGCACCCGTCGAAGAACAAACTAACAAAGTGCTCGAAAACCAGGCACAAAACGAACAGCCTGAAATACCAGAAGAGCCCGTTAGGATTCCTGTAGTGGTAAATAGAACCCAAAATGCTAACCAAGTGGTTATGCAGGTCCGTTGAAATAATCATGGAGGCCATAATAACATAGCCGATATAGTCGAAACATTGATGGCCCAAAACGGTTTCAACACTGGAATACACCGTCCGAATTTCGTTTCCGCGTTAGCCGATTTCGTTTTAGAAACGGAGATGCCAAGAAACCATAAAATCCCCAAATTTACCAAATTTGTTGGGGAAACAAATGAGTCCACTGTTGATCATGTTGCTCGATATGTTATGGAGGCCGGTGATTTGGCAAATAATGAGAATTTGAAATTGAAATATTTCCCAAGTTCTCTGACAAAGAATGCATTCACAACATTGCCCCCACACTCCATAGTTAGTTGGAATCAATTGGAAAAAGCGTTTCATGAGCAGTTTTACATGGGCTAGTCTAAAATTAGTTTGAAAGAATTGGCCAGTGTTAGACGGAAAACGCACGAGTCGATAGATGATTATCTGAACAGATTTCGACTCCTCAAAGCCCGATGTTTCACCGCCGTGCCAGAACACGAATTGGTCGAAATGGCTGCGGGTGGCTTAGATTATTCTGTCCGAAAGAAATTGGATATACAATACCTTAGGGATATGGCGCAATTAGCAGATAGAGTCCGCCAAGTGGAAAGACTCAAGGCTGAAAAAGCCAGGACAAATAGGTTCCCTAAGAAAGAAAAAGTTGCTTATATCGAAACTGGGGAAAGTGAGCCAGAATTCGATTGGGGTTTCGATTCTGTCGAAGATAGCGAAGTAAATCTCGCGGAATTAAAAGATGGGCCGCCTTACACTTGTAAATTATTAAGGCCATCAAACGGGAAAAACGTAGAAGAACCCAAAAATGATAAATATCCCCCAAAAACTTATACTTTTGATGTGTCTAAGTGTGAAGAAATATTCGATCTTTTAGTTGCTGATGGCATAATTTTAGTGCCAGATAATATGAAAATTCCCCCTCTGGATCAGAGGAAGAAAAGGGGTTTTTGTAAATTTCATGGTTTTTTGGGCCATAACTTATCCCGTTGTACTCGTTTCAGGGATTCTATGCAGAAAGCTCTCGATGAAGGAAGACTGAAATTCGGAGAAAAGGCTAAAGCAACAAGCAAGCCTGATGTCGAATCTTCCAAAAAGGCCGAATCCATGTACGCTGAAGTGGTAGGTATAAACATGGTGGATGTAGCAGCACCAAGTGATGGCAAATTATTATCGAGAGAGGCTGTACCTGATGACATCGAAATGGTTACTGAAGGCCATGTTCAAAATGCCAGCCTGGTTACTAAGGACCAACTCCAAAAGAATGTTGAAAAGGCATATCCTAAAGCTGAAGAAGATCTAATTGATTTTCTGAATCGTTGCAAAATTTCAAACACCAACGCCATGCTTTGCCCAAGATGTAGCGCAGTCTTCAATAAAGAGGCCGCTAAAGCCATAGAAGGTGCTCAGCCACAGGCAAAGTGGAAAGGGAAGAAGAAGGATAACCGCCCTAAATTTAATTTCAACAAAAAGGGTGTCCCATATAAAGACCATGCTGCTGGAAATTCTCAAAAAAGAAATTGGAGAGGAACTTTCAATCCATCTGCAAATTCTCCCACAGATACTTGGGTCTTTTTAGGAGGAAGAAAGTCTGGCTACTCTACCCCTCCAACCAAATGGGTGAAGAGAAAAGTCCCCGCTCCTCGACTTGATGTGCCAGAATTGCCTACCAGGTATTCTTATAATAATAATTACAAAGGTAAGCAACCTATGACACGAACTCAATGGCGTAGGTATCAACGCCAGAAAAAAGCAACAGCTCTACAAGACATCACCAATATTGACAAAACGGAGGACAAGCAGAAAGCCGTGTTCGAAATGGTTAAAAAACCAGCAACAGAGAGAATTTCACCCCCATTGTCAATCTTGAAGAAAGACCATTCCAAAGAGGATAAGGAGATGACTTCAAATTTCACGGAATCTGACCCAAACCTCGACATAGTTTGCAATGTGGTTTCTATCTTGCCTGTGGAATACGATGTCCAGTCAGAAATTAATGAAGTTGAAATTGACTTCGTCGATGAAATGGAAACTCACAAGCCACTATGCTATTATGTCATGAATAATGGCTGTGTGGAAGAACAACATGCGGTTTTCGAGAAACCAGATATTTCGATAAAATCGCATCTCAAGCCTTTATTTATTCAGGCCAAGATCAATGGCGTAGGGGTAAATAAAGTACTAGTGGATGGTGGAGCCACCGTCAACTTGCTGCCTCAATCTTTTCTGGGAAAAATTGGACTTTATGACTCCGACTTGAAACCTCATAATGTCATTCTCACTAACTATGAGGGTACTTCAGGAAATTCTTGGCTGAAGTAAACACCCAAGAAAAATTTCGATAAACAGCTGGCACATATAGCCCCAGTCATATCTCCAGGACCCAAACAGATAGCTTCGAATGATGAAATGTACTCAATGAAGCTGCAACCAGAAGCAGGGTTCGTGTGGGAAAAAGAATTCAGAGACCATGATTTTGTAATGGTCAATCAACAAGAAGCTCAGTTGGATAATGAAGGTTCGCTGGTAACTAGAGCCCAAGCATACAAAAAGGTCACTGACGGCCTTATCCCTAATGCTTCAGAGTATGCTACCCCACCACTTGGGGGGGACGCAAGAAAGTGAAATTATGTCTGGTCCCAATATGTGGGAGAAAATTACGGCCTACTTGGCCGAAAAAGAGTTACAAACGGCCAGAGAGGCCGAATCTTCGAAGTCAGAGGACACTGAGAAGTTAGAAGACGGATCGACAGATGTTGAGCTCGAAGACCAGAAACTGGATTGCATTTATGATGATGAACCGTTGGGCTTCGAAGAGGATCCTATGGGATCCACCACGAAAATGAAAGCACAAGATCCCCTCGAAGAAATTGATTTGGGTGACGGAACGGTTAAAAGACCTACTTATGTAAGTGCCAAAATCCCTGAAAAATTTAAATGTCAAATTGCAGAGCTATTGAAAGAATACAAAGATTGCTTTGCATGGGATTACAACGAGATGCCTGGTTTGAAACGAGAAGTGGTGGAGTTAAAATTACCAATTCGACAAGATAAAAAGCCAGTCAAACAGATTCCGCGTAGGTTCGCTCCACAAATCCTACCAAAGATCAAAGAAGAAATAGATCGATTGTTGAAATGCGGCTTTATCAGGCCGGCAAGGTATGTGGATTGGCTAGCAAATGTAGTTCCAGTTAAAAAGAAAAATGGAACCATAAGGGTATGCATAGATTTTAGAGATCTGAATCTCGCTACCCCTAAAGACGAATACCCAATGTCGGTAGTAGAAATGCTAGTAGATTCAGCGGCGGGTTTCGATTACTTGAGTATGCTAGACGGGTACTCTGGTTACAATCAAATCTTTATTGCAAAAGAAGATATCGCTAAGACCGCATTTCGATGCCCAGGGGCATTAGGATGTTATGAATGGATAGTGATGCCATTTGGTCTGAAAAATGCTGGTGCTACATACCAGAGAACGATGAATTTAATGTTCCATGACTTCATAGAAAATTTTATGCAGGTTTATATAGATGACATTGTAGTGAAATCTTCTTCGGAAGAGAGACACTTGGAACATTTGCGCCAATCAGTCGAAAGGATGAGGCAATATGGATTGAAAATGAATCCATTAAAATGTGCATTTGGGGTTTGTGCAGGTGATTTCTTAGGTTTCGTTGTGCACAAAAAAGGAATCGAGATCAACCAGAACAAAACCAAAGCAATAATTGAGACCAAGGCTCCCTCTACAAAGAAAGAATTACAGTCTCTATTAGGAAAAATCAACTTTCTCCGAAGATTTATATCAAATCTAAGTGGCAAGACACAAGCTTTCTCACCACTACTTCGATTGAAGAAAGATGATGTTTTCAAATGGGAACCTGAGCACCAAAAAGCCTTCGATGAAATCAAGTCTTATTTGGTAAATCCTCCGGTCCTTTCTCCTTTGTTGAAGGGTAGAAGAATGAAGTTATATATAGCAGCGTCAGATGGCACCATCGGAAGTATGTTAGCACAAGAGGATGAATATGGCACAGAAAGGGCCATTTATTATTTAAGTCGAGTACTTAATGATGTTGAAACAAGATACCATCCTAGTGAAAAGCTTTGTTTGTGTTTATTCTTCTCATGTACAAAACTTAAGCATTATATAAAGCCTTTTGACGTTTATGTGTATTCCCATTTTGATATCATTAAACATATGTTGTCGAAACCAATTTTACATAGCCGAGTCGGGAAATGGGCCTTGGCATTAACAGAATATTCATTGACTTATCAGTCATTAAAAGCTGTCAAGGGCCAGATTGTGGCTGATTTCATTGTAGATCATTCAATGAGCGAGGTTTTGACAACCGAAATAGACAACCATCCATGGAATTTATATTTCGATGGTTCTAGTCATAAAAATGGTACTGGCATAGGGATAGTCCTAATATCGCCCAAACACCATAAATTCGAACACATGTTTCGAATCAATCAGTTTTGCTCTAACAACGAGGCCGAATACGAAGCCTTAATTACAGGTCTAGAAATTGCACTCGAACTGGGGGCAAGATGCATCGAAATCAAAGGAGATTCCGAACTTGTCCTCAAACAGACGACTAAAGAATATAGGTGCGTTAAAGAAAGCTTGGTCACCTATCATGCAATAGCTAGTAGATTGCTAAAACAATTCGACCACGTGGGCATTCGGCACGTACCTCGAATGGAGAACCAAGATGCAAATGATCTAGCGCAGAGGGCCTCTGGGTACAAAGTACCCAAGGAACGGACGCAGGAGCCAATAGAAATTAGAAACAGGCGAAACTCGATAGAATGTTTTCCTGGCTAATCGTTAACGCCAAAACTTGGGGGGACAAGAGCAAGCCAAGATTCCTTAAAAGGTACGGACTTTGTCAAAATTTTTGTCATTAACGATTTAAACGAAAATGATTGGCGCAAGCCCATAGTAGATTATCTGGAAAATCCAAATGGAACCACCCCTCGAAAAGTGAAATACAGGTCCCTGAGCTATGTGATAATGGGTAGTGAGCTATTCAAAAAGACTTCAGAAGGAGTTTTATTGAAATGCCTAGGAGAAACAGACGCGTATCTGGCTGTTTCCAATACTCATGATGGAACATGCGGGACACACCAAGCAGGCCACAAAATGAAATGGCTCTTATTTCGACAAGGCTTGTATTGGCCAACTATGCTCAAAGACTGCATAGAATTCGCAAAAGGATGCCAAGGATGCCAAAAATACGCTGGAATTCAACGTGTCCCAGCAAGTGAACTCCATGCGATAATCAAACCTTGGCCATTTAGAGGATGGGCTTTAGATGTAATAGGGGAAATTAAACCCACTTCATCGAAAGGATACAGATATATCTTAGTAGGAATAGATTATTTTACAAAATGGATAGAAGCAATCCCTTTAAAGGATGTCACTCAAGAGGAAGTTATAAGCTTTATCCAAAAGTTCATCGTCTATAGGTTTGGTATTCCAGAAACCATAACCACAAACCAAGGATCCGTATTTACTGGTCGAAAGATGGTAAAATTTGCCGAAGATACAGGCTTTAAATTGCTAACTTCGACACCATACTATGCACAGGCAAATGGTCAGGTTGAAGCAGCAAATAAAAACATCATTGCCATTATTAAACGAAAAATAAAGGCAAAGCCCAAGAACTGGCCTGAAATATTAGGCGAAGCTTTATGGGCTTGTCGAACGTCTCCCAAAGAATCGACAAACACTACACCTTTTAGGTTGACATTTGGTCATGATGCTGTACTACCAGTAGAGATTCTGTTGCAATCAGTCAGAATTCAAAGGAATGTGAAATACTAGTTAATCATTATTGGGATATGGTCATGGACGAATTGACCGATCTCGATGAAGAAAGATTAACAGCATTAGAAGTCCTTGCAAGACAAAAAGAAAAGGTAGCAAAAACATATAACAAAAAGGTGAAATCGAAATTTTTTGCCCAAGGTGATTTGGTATGGAAAGTCATCTTACCAATGGACAAGAAAGATAGAGCTTTAGGAAAATGGTCACCCGGATGGGAAGGACCATGGCAAATATTAAGGGTCTTTTCGAATAATGCTTATGAGATCGAAGAATTGAACGATGATCGAAGAATTTTACGAATAAATGGAAAATACTTGAAAAAGTATAAACCAACGTTGCAGGAAATTAGAATCATACAAGAGTAATTCGAAAAGATAAATTCAAACATAGCATTTCATGGGGCCAACTGATGGGCGGTTTACACAAAATTTCAAAATAAACTCTAAAAAGAGCACAAAGTAAACCATTACAAAGAAATGCTACAAACAGAAAATGATTCTTCGATGGAAAGTCCTACATAAGTTGGCCAAAGCCAAAGAGATTGAGGAACCATCGAATCTCGCTGTCCAGACGACACCTAAGGCAGAAGCGCTGGAGATCATATTGCTCATCCTCAGCAGGGTGATAGCCTCGATAGTTGCGTCTCAATCCATCCCCGCGCCAGTTGTGCCAGTTGTTGCAGAATCGACGACGGACCAACCGAGGAGGCAGTAATCTTTTGTACCAGCCTGAAACGAAGCGGAAACGGGTGTCCCCGCCCGTTATATCTCTGCGATAGCGCGCGACGTTTCTTGTCTCCAAAAGAGACCAAAAATCATGAAAAAGTGTAGCGGTATCAGGTGTGATACCGTCAAGCGCCCTCAGCAGCACGTCGAAATACAGGGCGGTCACAGAGCCAGCATCCATGGCATTCTTCAACAAACCTTGGATGGTAGGGATGCAGGGCTCAGGGTCCAGCATGAACTGGGTGCACCTCAAAATGCAGAACATGTGATGTCCATGCTCCCACAAACGAAGTTGGAATTCCAACTTAGGATGAAAAGGCTTCAAATCGGTGAGCAGCTTGATACAATCTTCACCAAAAGCTCTTGAGACCTTACGGTCTCTACAGAGCGCAGCGATCCTTTTGTTTTGTCTTTGAAAGTAGAAAAGATCAAACATGCTTTCTCTAGCCACTCTAGTAGCGATGTCTATGATCAGATCATCACTTAGACAATTTATGTAATCCATGAAGAAAGTTTGTGTTTATGGAGAAGTGTTTGATAAAGCACAAAGAAAGATAAGTGAGGAATGGAGAGACAAAGCTAAAGAACTCTATTTATAAGAAGAGTGGGAAGTTGAAAGTAGTTTTTCCCTTTTGAAAATTGACGGTTCTTTTCTTGATCATCATGGATCATCAAGGGACACGTGGCAATATATGGACGGTTTGATTGCCAAATCTTGGGAAGGAAGTTGTAAAAACTTTATGTTTTATCTTCCCTAAAAAAGAATATCATAATTAGATTTTTTAGAAGGTTTACGGTTCCCTAGGTGAACTAATCCTACCAAAAGTTATGAAAGGACTTTTCGGTTTCTCATCATGATGATCATCTTGAGATTTGTTCCAACAAAAACAGAAATTAGGAAAATAAAGATAGTTTCTCAATAAATATTACTCTAAGTTAAAAAAACGGTTGCTAGACCGTTACAAAGTTAATACGAGTACAATGGGAAAACAAAGTAAGAACCAAACTCCCATAATGGGTTCGATCCAAGATGATTACATTTGGAAACCAGAAGTAAGTTGATGTAGTTGTTGTTTTAAGCCATCGAGTTTATCTTCAAGAGCTTTACCCTGGGCAGTGAGAAGCGCTATTTCCTGCTGAGAAGACTTCGATTCTTTAATCTTTTTGATGGCAATTTGGGCCTCGGACTTCATCATACCCTCTTTGGCCAAAAGTTGGGCTTTTTGGCCCTCCAGCTGTTCGATTTTAGCTTTATATTGAGCAATCGACGAATCAATATCCGCTACTTGGGATTGAATAAGAGGAGTTTCTTGTCGAAAGGCTTCCAGTTTGGATTTGAAGGCAGCAATCTCATCCAACAGCTGATCATATCGAAAAGTTTGTTCCTCTAGCTTGGACTTGCCATCTTTTCTTTGAAGGCACCCTTGCTTAATGTTATCTAATAAAGGATCTAAAGCTTCAAAAAACTGCTGGAACTTGAAACCCGAGGGAAGAGCTATGAGTTTGTGAAATAATTCTTGTATTCCGAGAACAGCGTTCTCATCTTGCTCTATGATTTCAAATAAATCGACCCTCAACACTTTGCTTCGGAATTCCGTGAAAAGATTTTTGGTCGAAGCTTGAGAAGGATCCCCAGTCGACACATTGGAGGACTTTCCGGTGCTCCTAGACATGAGGATGTCACTGGCCAGAAGATCGAAAGCATCCAAGGGGTTAGACTCCTCAAGTTGACTCAGGTTTGTTAGAACCAAAGTTGGATCATGTTGAGATGGCTCAGCATTGCCTTGAGAATCCAGGGTGTGAGTGAGTGGAGGGTTTTCAGCAATAGGATCTTCTCTGGGAGTAACAATAAATTGATCAGCATCGAGATCTACTCCCATGTCACTACCTTCCTCCGGCCCTTCACCTTGATGATCACTCGAATCTACCACCATATGATTAGGAGAAGTGATCTCCAAATCAGGTGTAAGAACGCTGGTCTCGACACCTTCATCCTCTTCAGCAATAGGGGAAGCTTCAGCTTGACCATCTTGAGCATGTTGGGGAATATCGACTTGCATGGCCTGCGAAATAAACACCACTATGAGAGGCATATTTCGGGACCCAAGGTTTAAGATAAATAAACAAAGAGGTCTTTGTGAAAAATACCTTTGAAGCGTTGTCACCAACACAAGAGTGAGCACTGTTAGGATTTGAATCCTTGTGGGTTTTCGTCCTCTTGGGGCTAGGTTGACCCAGAGTTTCTTCTAGTACAGTTGTTTCGAGGGCCGGAGAATCATGTTTCCTCTTTTTACGACTCTCTTTTGGTTTAATGGGCTCAGAGACAGCGACTCTTTCGATAGCAGTAGGGGAAATTTCAACCTGCAAAGAAGTTTAAGTTTCTTTAGAAAAAGAACCTCCTACGGAGGGTGTAGTTCGAAGTCATTCGAGGAATAACTTACCTCATCTTCGACAGTGTGTGCTTGTTTTCCTTTGGAAGATTTTTCGGACTTCTTCTTCTTGTCCGTTTTCGAAGACTTCTTTTTGTGAGCAGTCTTGTCAGACTTCGATCTAGATGTTCTCCGGGAGTTGTCTTCTTCCAGGTATTCTACGTCTCCTGAAGCCAAAGGAATTGCTGCTAGCCATAAACACAAAACAGATGAGTATCCTCTCTTATTTAAATATAATAGACTCGAAATTTAGATGTTTTTTCTACAAAAGGAAAATCGAAAGGGTTCATTACCTAATCCCATTTCGGACAAAATTCGAATATGAGGATCATTTAAGTGCAGATGCCATCTATATGTATATAGGCTGTGCTTGGTCGCAGTTACTCTGTCTTTTTCCCTCTTTACAAATCTTTGTTTCATTCCCATTAAACTATCACAAAATAACCATTTGGGATAGGGTGGCCTGAAGGCCAAGGCCAACGGACTAGTTGGCAAAACAGGAAACTTCGTTTTAAAATGAAGTGCAAAAAGATATTTACTAGGGGTAAAGGGTGGAAAAGACATCGAAGGAATTTTGTCGTGAATCTTATCCTTTAAAGTTTTGGCCGCATAGTGAACTGTCCTCTTTAGATGGAGAGGATCGTATACAGTTTGAAAGAAATTTTGAAAAGCCTGAATTTCTCGAATATGCGTACCTTTGTTTTTCTTCGATTTTTTCTGCACAGTGTGAAAAGCAAGGATCAGTTCAGGAAGTAGAGAATCAGGATCTACACGATCGAATTGGTGCTTAAAATAGCACTGCCACCATCGATAGAACACTTCTGTGCATGCATAAGATGAAGTAAATGGTTTGGGTTCGAAAACCAGCTTTTGCCGTTGAGCCCGACGTAGAATAGATCTCCAGACATGCTCTATGAGAGGCTGCCTCAAATCATCTAGGCACTTGTACAGCGAACTTGGCTTGATTTGAATTAGGCCAAATTGCCTAGCCACATGGTTAGGTTGATAGCCGTACACACCATATGGGCTTCCAGCGGTCACTCGACTGGACAAAAAGGTGGGGGTAAGATAAGCTTCCCAGATGGCGTTTATATCTACTTCCTCTTCACTAGAATCCGATGGGAATTTTGCTGTAAACCATGAAGGCCCATGAGATCTAATAGTGAAAGGAGCCATCGAAGGAGTGAAGGAAGTGCAGCCTAAGAAGGCGTTGAAAGCCACTGCAAACAAATCCGGAGAACTACTATTTCCATATTGAAGCATGGCCAGACCTAAACCTTCGATGGATCTATTATCATAAGCTTTCAAAAGAGCAGGGGGCAGGTGAACTGCCAGCTTTGTTCTGAAAGTGGCCAGAAGCCACAGTTGGAATAGCCAGATAGGGCCAGGGATAATAAGACTGCTACCAGATTGGAAATCCTTTATGCTGGATACTGCATGGTTCAAACTCTCGTATAGAGATCCTAAGATAAGCTTGCTTAGGCATATGTCCCTCCCTTCATGCAACTGAATAGCTAAAGTGGTAAATTTCTTGGGAATTTGAATCGATCTTGAGCAGAAAATATACATGGATAGCCAATAAGTCAAGAAGGCAATATGCTCCTGATCCGACACTGTAGTACTAGAAGTGTCGTGATGATCAATGATGAAGTTACCATATGCAGGTCTCGAGAAATCGAAAGATATCTCCGAGGAATGGGTATCAGGGTCGAAAATCTGGCCTATGGGTTTCAGACCGACTAGACCAGCAACATCTAGCAAAGTAGGAGTTAGCATCCCACATTTCAAATGAAGGCTATTGGTTGAAGGGTTCCAGAAGTGAAGAGCCGCAATTATCATCTCATTGTGATATTTTGGTCCCTGACGGGATAACTGAATGAGATCGAAGATGCCCATTTCTTTCCAAAATGGACCTTTGATTTTCTCCACTTTATCCAGCCAGTCAAGATATTTCTCGTTGTTTTCTATCTTGGGTTCAGTCCTAAATTTGGACTTCAAAAAAGTTAGGTCATATGGACCTTTTGAGAAAATAAGAGGCAATTGTGCCTCGTTACAAGGAAAAACGGTGTCTAGTTTTTTCTGATCGTCGGAATCGTCCGGCAAAGGCCCTAGGTATGCATGCGATGAGTCTGGGCATGAGATGATTACCTGGGATTTCCAGATTCTGTCTTCAGCTTCTCTGACGTCTGGTTCTTCCATGAACTGAGTATTTACGGGAAGATTGACATTTGGTTCGTGTTGTTTCGTTGGTTGAGAAGAAGAACCTTCTATGTGCGCCATGAGGATTCAAATGTTGTTTCGTTGAATAAATGAACAGTACTTTGAAATCGTAAGGTAGAAGAAGGGGATGGTGAAAATAGTAAAAATGACTAAAGAGAAATGAAGTAAGAGTAAAAGTATGACTCAGGGTCATATATAGCTTTTGATACTGGACAGATGTCAATCATCGCATGGAACAGTTGTTTTTTGATGGTTCCCAATGACGGTATGACCCACTAAGTCCTTATGAAGATGGTTCCGCGTCTTTTGAAATATCCCGTCGTCAAAAGAATGAGGTCATGCTGAGGAATTGCACTTCATCGGAACTTTTCAGAAACGTCAAGTTTCTCCTAAAATCGAGAGAGAAAGTTCGAACATAACGTTTCTGGGCGGCAATTTGTTAGCCAATTTTTGTGAGAATATGATCATTTAATGCAGTCAAGCATTTGACCTAAAAATGGGGCGTAGCTTTGTGAAAGAAATCCATCGAAAAATACAAGTGTACTTCAGCAGGAATTGAAGAAGTTGTTTTTAGTTCGACGGATAAAAGAAGTTGTCGACGCGCTCTTCTTGTGGATAAGACCAAGCGGTTAGCAAACGGCTAGTTTGTGAACGGCTAGTTTCGATTTTTGAATCGAAAGGATGTGATTAGGTAGTTATAGGACTATCTGTATAAATAGTAGTTTTTCTTAGGAAAAAAGGGTCACAATTCAATCATACTAAAAACTTACACTCAATACTGTCCGTATGGAAGCGACAAACGAGTTACAAGTTGCAAAGTATGAATATGTGTACCAACTTTCATTAAGTCTTTACAAATTCAATACAATCTTTTAAACACTTTTGCAATTTAAGTCTTGTTTTATTAAGTCTTTTCCAAGTACTTCTTTTCATTGCTATTATTTACAGAACTTCGATTGAATTCAACACGGATTGGATTCGATTCCTTTACATTTTGTTCTTATCTTTACGTTATCGAAAATACTTTACGAACAAGTATTACCCTTATTTTCAAACAACAAAAACACAATATGCTCCTAAGATTTACTGGTTGATATTGCAAGTAAACATCATTGAAACCAGCGATTGTTTACCAAAAATCAATGTAAACACTAAGTTAATCCAAAACTTATGGAATAATTCCAAACCTCAAAACTAGAAGTACTAGGAGTTTAATTAAGGGGTTTAACAGTATTTAACATGTGTTGTGATGGATCTAATTTGGTCGGACGTGAATATCTTTGTTGAATAATTTGAGATACATATATTATGTGAATATTGTATGATATAGACATAATGTTGTTCATGATTGATGATTTATTATATGAATGTATATGTTGATGAATATGATTTGATGTTGATGGTAATGTAATATATTTGTATATGCATTATGTGAATTATATAAGATGTTTAAGTTGTTGTTGATTATCATTTGATCTTGTTATATCTTGAGATGTTTATGTGCTGCCTATGTTGCTGTTGTTGGTTATGTGAAATATTTATATGCCTTATGTGGAAAATTGACGATGTTTAAGTTGTTGTTGATTACGATTTGAGCTTTGTCCTCACCACGAATTGAGCTTTGTCCTCACCACGATTTGATCTCTGTCCTCATCACGATGCCTTAAAAGTATATTAATACTATGATGTTGGGGGGGCTTGATGCCTTGGAGCTTTGTACTCACCACGTTGGAGCTTTAGCTCAAATTAGCGATGGGGGCTTGATGCCCTGGAAGTATATTAATACTCAAATAGCGATGGGGGCTTGATGCCCTATATTGGTACCACATGCATATAAGAGGTCTAAGTTGCATAGTCGAGTTGGAGTCGCATTTGTCGAGTCAAAGTCGTTGTTGATGAATTGTCATGCATGAGTTGTTAAGTTGTTGACAAGTTGTCATCCATGAGTTGTTAAGTTGTTGAGTTGTCTTCTACCCATGTGTTGTTAAAGAAGTACCTATGAAGATTATATGATGTTTATGATATGAATTATATGATGTTGACTAAGATGTTGCTATGTTGTCTATGATATTGATTATGATATTGTTATGTTCTTATGATGTTGTTTATGATACTGATTATTATGTTATGTTATTATTAAGATAAAGTTTATGTTGTATTGTATATAATGATTATTATTAAGTGATGATTATGTTGTATTAGATATGATTATTATTATTAAGTGAATATTATGTTATGTTGTTGTTATATTTTTATAAGATGATAAATAGTTGTTGATATATTATTATAAGATGATGATTATATTGTGTGGTCTAAGTTACTATGAGATGATGATTATATTGTGTTGTTTAAGTTATTAGTGATGATTACATGATGTTATCTGAGTTGTTAAATGTACTTGATGATGGTTATGTTAAGTTGATAAGTTGTCTTTTATTCATGAATTGATAATTAGAAGTTGGTTGAGTTATTAAGAATTATTACATGAAGGATTATTATTATTAATAGAGGAAGTTATTTATGTTGTTAAATATAATTAATGAATTATATGCTTGATATTATTGTTTTGTGAAATCTCACCCCTTCTGCTTGAAAATGTTGCCCTACGTATGAGTAACTTGTAGGTAACCAAGAATAGTTGATGTCGTGTGAAGTTACTCTCTCGTGTGTCTTAGGTGCTCTGATACGTAACGGGATGGGAACTTTGTTATTGCTTTTCTATTCATTACATGTTGCTTTTGAAGATTTATGACCATGTTTTTAGATTGGATTTTCATGAGACATTTATGAAGAGGCCTTAGTGCCAAAGACTGTTTAGTTATTGAATAAATTCCGCTGCGAAGTATTAAAGATTTTGTTATTGAATTTTAAAGGATAATTAGTTATTTATTCAGTTTATGATTTTAAGAAAAGAATGTGACACTCTGTTTATGTGAATACTCTGATTATTTTTATGAAATTTTTAAGTTGGGAAAACGGGGTGTTACAATTGGTATCAGAGCAGGTCGGTCCGTCCGGCCAAGTAGTTGAGTCGAGTTGTGTCGAGTAACAATTGTATTACTATCTTTATGCTGTTTGATTAGTTGTTTTTGTGTTTCTGATTAATAGTTATGTTTATTATGTGATCATGTTTGATTGACTAACTTTGATGTGATTTACATGTTTTGTTGAAGTTTCTATTTGGCTAAATATAGTTTAAGATATTTAAGCAATAATTGAATTCATTACTTTTGTGCTTTGAATTTCGAGGACGAAATTCTTTTAAGGGGGGGAGAGTTGTAACGCCCTCTCTAACTATTTGATTATTTTAATGAGTTTAGAATATACTTATATGATTTATATGATTTATTCTGATGAGTGGTATTTTGTTATGTTATATGTTAATATTTATTAGTATAATATATATTTATTAGTATAATATATATATATATGATTTGTTGTAGAAATATATGTTATTTGTTATAGAAATATATATGATTTGTTTTAGAAATATATGTTATTTGTTATAGAAATATATATGATTTGTTGTAGAAATATATGTTATTTGTTATAGAAATATATATAATTTGTTGTAGAAATATATGTTATTTGTTATAGAAATATATATGATTTGTTGTAGAAGTATATATAATTTGTTGTAGAAATATATGTTATTTGGTGAAGAAATATATATGATTTGTTGTAGAAATATGTATGATTTGTTGTAGAAATATATATATATATGTTATTTTGTGTGAAATTATATGTTATCTGGTGTAGAAATATATTTCCTATTCGGTGTAGAAATATATATATATATATATATATATTTTATAGAAATATATTTGTTATATAGATATAATTGTTATTTGTTATATAAATATTATATATATATATATATTAGAATAGAATATTGAGATTTTGGTAGGCAATTTAATATATTTGTGTAATGAATAATATATTTTTGTACTTAATATAATAAATTTTGATACTCAATTGATATATTTAATTACTAGATCTAATAGGTGCATTACTTGTTTCCAAAGTTTCTCACTTACGTTTCTCTCAATGGACAAAAGATTTGAAACTTTTGGTGCAGAAGCAAACGCATGTATCGCTTTGGATTCGTTTGGTTGAGTTACCGCAAGAGTATTGGCGGGAACGTACATTGAAGGAAATTGCAATTGCCGTTGGCACACCTATAGATATTGATGGGCCAACTCGCAACCGTACTTTTGGTCACTATGCTCGCATCCTAGTGGATATTGATCTTTCAAAGAAAGCTTATGATGAGGTTCTGGTGGAACGCGATGGGTTTTCTTTTATGGTGGAAATTCAATATGAACGAAGGCCATTGTTTTGTCATCATTGATACTCTATTGGGCATAATGTTAACAATTGTCGCTGGTTAAATCCGCAAGGGACAAAGGAGAAATTGGATCGTGGGAAACAACCGGCCAAGGTGAGTGTTGGAGCGGCCCATCAGCAGCACAAGGGTGGGGGTGCTTCTACTTCGACCTTGCAAGGTGCAGCGTCGTGGATTCCATTACCCTCCACAGTTACCACCACTACTAGGACACCTGTTGCCACGACAACACACGCTACTTCCGTCAGTAATTTCACGCAATCAATTCCGGTCTCTTTAACTTCAGTACCAGTTTTCGACATCTCTTCACACTCTTTCAGTCTACCGCTTCACAATGTTTTTGATCTTATTGATCGAACTACGAATGAAGAGAAGGATTTAGCGACACCTGTGTTGGAGAAGGTTGTTTCCCCTGTAACGCACGATGACGTGCAACATGTGGAAGTGGGAGAATTTCATCAGTCTGCGCGGGAGGAGTTGGAGAACCCCGCGTTGACTAATGTTACTTCCCCTATTCTGGATAGTCCGGAACACAATCTTTGGCACCCGCGGGAGCTGGGGGAGAGTCCCAAGGGCCCTACTGAGCGTGTTCTGCACTCATCCCCTCTTGGGCGTGAGGACGTACGACCTAACGGAGAGGTTCAGTTAACTCAGACATCGCGGGAGGAGTTGGAGAACCCCAAGATTGATGATTTTTCTGAACCGCTTCAGGATGGTGTGGAGCAGGACCATGCGAGCCTTCGGAAGCTGGAGAAGAGTCCCCAAGGTGCTCGTGCGACTGTTCCATGACCATCCCTTGATGACCCGCTCTCGATAGCAGTGCACGCCCGTGATATTGCTATGGCTTTCATTGAACCTGTGGTTGACGCACCTTCTAATGTGGCAGCTGAGGCTATGCCCGTGGAGAAGGACCTTGAATTGCAACGACAAGAGGTTCACCCTAGCCTAAACATTCAACATGGCCTTGAATTATGGGAACGGGTCCGTGAATATGATGCTAGAGCTGCAGCTGAAGCTAGTGCCACTAAAGAGGAATTATTGCCGGTTCTCACACGCAATCAGAAGCAAAAGCTTAAGGTTTAACACGTTCTTGCAACACAGCCTCATAAGCCTCGGCCGCGGGGTAACAACCAACCATCGTCCCAATGAATATTCTCTATTAGAATGTTCGCGTTATTGGTAATTCCGATACTCGGCTTGCTTTAAAAAATTTATTTTTGTCGCATAAACCAACTATTATTTTTGTGGCGGAACCAATGGTTAGCTTTGCTCAAATTCCTTCTTGGTATTGGCCTTCGATAGGAGTTACGAAATATTGCACAAATGACAGAGGTACTTCTATTCCTAATTTGTGGGCGCTCTGGGGTACTGATGTGATTGCAACTGTTATTTTTGTTTCTGACCAATGTATAGCTTTGGAGATTTCTTGCTTTAATTCAACTGTTTATTTGGCTGCTATTTATGCACATAATTACTATGTTAAACGGCGTGAACTTTAGGCTGATCTTACTAACCTTCAAGGATGCTTCCAAGGTCCGTGGCTTTTTGTGGGGGACTTTAATTTTATTTTAGGTGCTCATGAAAAACGAGGCAGGCGACCTCCGCCACCTTTGTCTTGTGAAGATTTTTTAAACTGGACGAATGCAAATGTTTTACATCATCTCCCTACTTTGGGCTCTTTTTTCACTTGGTCTAATGGTCGTTTCGGCATGGAAAATGTGGCCCTTCGCCTAGATAGGGCAGTCTGTAATGAGGTTTGGGTGAATTTTTGGCGCCAATCTACTTGCTCTGCTTTAGTTCGACATCAGTCTGATCAGCATCCTCTTTTGCTCTCCCTTGTTTTCTCCTCTGTTCAACACGCCAGCCCTTTCAAATTCTTTAAGGTTTGGACATCACATGTGGACTGTCGGAATTTGGTGACTGAAGTTTGGTCTAAGGAGGTTAGAGGTAGGGGTATGTTGCGGTTACAGGCTAAGCTCCGAAATGTTAAAAATTCTTTTAAGGCTTGGAATCGCAATGTTTTTGGTGATGTAGATAGACAAGTGAGACTAGCGGTGGATGAAGTAAATCGTATTCAACTTTTAATTGACACTGAAGGCTTTTCTGATACTCTTTATTTGCAGGATTTAGAAGCACAAATGCTCTTAACAAATGCCTTAAATGTACAGGAACAATTTTGGAAGGAAAAGGCGCGCAACCAACATTTTATTCAGGGTGACCGTAACACTGCTTACTTTCACCGAGTATCTAAAATCCGGGCAGCCACCAACTCTATTTCTTTGTTGCAAGATGGTGATAATATTCTCTCGGAGCCTTCGGATATAGAGTTGCATATTCTATCTTACTTTCAGGGTATTTTCAGCATGGATAATAACTGTGGTCAGAATACTTTAGTGGATGAGATCATTCCAGCGCTAGTTACGGAGGAGGACAATCAAATGCTTATGCGTTTTCCTTTGTCGAATGAAATCAAGGAAGCGGTTTTTGCTCTAAATGCGGATGGGGCACCAGGACCGGATGGGTTTGGAGGTCATTTTTACCAAACCTTTTGGGATGTTGTGGGGAGTGTTGTGGTTCAATCCATTCAAGCATTTTTCCTTCATGGTTTGGTTCCTCTTAATATTAATTCCAGCATGATTGTGTTGATTCCAAAGATTCAAGGCGCGCGGGCTATGGGTGACTACCGTCCTATTGCTCTTGCGAATTTTCAGTTCAAAATAATAACTAAAATTTTAGCTGATAGGCTTGCTTGCATAACGTCGCGCATCATATCTGTTGAGCAGCGAGGTTTTGTTAGAGACCGTAATATTTCTGACTGTGTCATTATAGCATCTGAGGCTATCAACTCTCTTGATAAACGCCAGTATGGTGGTAATATAGCTATTAAGGTTGACATCTCCAAAGCTTTCGACACTCTAGATTGGAATTTCCTGATTGATGTGCTTAACAACTTCGGTTTCTCTGCTACTTTCATCAACTGGATACTTGCTATTCTTCACTCTGCTCGTTTATCCATTTTAATTAATGGTAATGCGGTTGGATTTTTCTCTTGCACCCGTGGGGTTCAGCAGGGAGATCCTCTTTCCCCTCTTTTATTTTGTCTTGCAGAGGAGGTTCTTAGTAGAGCTATTTCTATCTCTTCTACCAGGGGGCGCCTTACTCCTATCTCTTATTGTCGGGGATCTTTTATTCCGACTCATGTGCTGTATGCAGACGATATTATGATTTTTTGCACAGGGCTGAAGAGTAATATTAGAGAGCTTCTCCGTATTTCTCAGAGATACTCAGAGGTGTCTGGTCAGGTTATAAACAACGCAAAAAGCAGGTTCTATACAGGAGCTATGTCGGGAACTCGGACACACATGATTGCTTCTTTGCTGGGTTTCTCGGTGGGAACTGTTCCTTTTCAGTATCTTGGTTGCACTATTTTCCAAGGCAAACCAAAAGCAATTCACTTCCGCGGGATTATCGATAAAATAAAAAATAAATTGGCAACTTGGAAAGGTCGTATTTTGTCAATTATGGGACGGGTGCAGCTAGTTAAATCAATAATTCATGGCATGCTTGTGTACTCTTTTCATGTGTATCTCTGGCCTAGAAGGTTATTGCGGCTTTTGGACTCGTGGTTAGAAAAATTCATTTGGAGTGGTGATGTTCATACCAGGAAAGTTTGCACGGTGGCTTGGAAAGTTTTGTGTCGACCTTGGAATGAAGGTGGGTTGGATATCAAGCCTACGCGTTTGATTAATGAAGCGCTAATTCTTAAATTGTCTTGGGATTTACTTGCTACGGATTCTCAATGGTCTAACCTCTTAAAATGGCGGTACTTCTCCAATGGTACGCCCTCCTCGCGTTAATTTAAATCCTCGGTTTGGTCAGGTATTAAAGAGTTTATAGGGACGGTCTTGGTGAACTCTTTATGGATAGTGGGCAGCGGTGATAGCATCAATTTTTGGACGGATAATTGGTTAGGTGCTCCGTTGGTGGAGTTGTTGAATTTAGACAAGGAATTTCACGGTCATCTCACAGGTAAACTTTCCGAAGCTATTATTAATGGTGCCTTGTTATTGCCTACGATTATAGCAGCTTCTGGTGACATTCAGGCCCGAATGGATAGCATCGTTTTACCCTCCAGTCCGCTGTCGGATTTGTTTGTTTGGCAGCCTTCTTCTGATGGCTCCCTTTCTTCCAAGCACGCCTTCGCTTTTTTGTGCCCGCGTGCCACTTTGGTGCCTTGGGCGGAAGTCATTTGGAGTGCTGCCAATCCGCCCTCTGTTTCTTTTCTTTATTGGCGGATTCATCATGGGAAAATGCCCACTGACGACAACATTCGAACCCATGGATGCATTGTGATGTCGGTTTGTAGTTTGTGCTTGCAAGATTATGAAACAACTGAGCATCTTTTCCTTTCTTGCGCCTTTGCTTCCCGTCTTTGGGATTTGATTGGCTCTAGGCTGAATCGTGTTGTTGACGCATCCTCCTTTGATTCCCTGCTGTCTTGTCGTCCAGCGAGTTGCTTCTCCCAAGTGGCCGACATTTTTTTAGCAGCAATCTTGCATACTCTTCATTCTATTTGGTGGGCTCGCAATGCTACCCGTTTCTCTGTGTTCCAGCCCTCATTACACTCAGCTAAGGTACGTATCCACTCTTCTATTGCTTTGTCTGGGTCGGCCTCTAAAGGTAAATGCATGACTTCGGATTACTCCTTTCTGGATTCGTTCATGGTGCCACATCATAACCGTCGTACCAAGGATATGCTATTGGTTTTTTGGAAGGCGCCGTCCTCCCCTTGGTTAAAGGTTAACACGGATGGCTCAGTGTTAGGAGGGCACGCTGCTTGTGGGGGTATTTGTCGTGATTATCTGGGTACTTTTAGAGGAGCTTTTTGTTGTAATATTGGTATTCAGTCCGTTTTTTATTCGGAGGTGCTGGGTTTTATTATCGCTATTGAGTTTGCAGCTTGTAAAGGGTGGCGGCACATCTGGTTGGAAAGCGATTCCACTAGCGCTTTGTTGGTTTTCTCTAACCCTTTGTTGGTTCCTATTATGCTTAGAAACAAATGGCACAATGCTCGTCGTCTCGGAGTTCAGGTTATAGCATCTCATATTTTTCGTGAAGGAAACTGTTGTGCAGACAAACTAGCCTCTTTGGGGCACTCCAGTGTTGGTCAAGTCTGGTTAGACATCCTTCCTACTGATTTGTATCTAGAATTCTTTCGGGATCGATGCAGGCTTCCTAATTACAGGCTTCCTTAACTTGTTGGAGTCTGTGGTTTCTTTTTCTGTTTCTTTTTCTGTTTTCTGTTTCTTTTCTTTTGTCTGTTTGTGGAGGGTTTCGGTCTAGTCCCCCCTCCTTTGTAATTATTTTTCCCTTTTTTTTAATAAAATTTTCTTGAGTGTACCAGTATAGGATGGAGGTATTTCGGGGTGCCAACCTAGTTGGGATGTCGATGACGTCTCTTGATGCTGTGTCCACTCTCCTAGTTTATCAAAAAAAAAAAAAAAATAGAGAACTTGTAACACCCCGTTTTCCCAATATACAAATTTCTTAAAACAATTATCAGAGTAAAAACCATAAACGGGATATCACATAGAAACGTAATCCAAAACAGTTAAATAATGATTTAACCTTCACAAATTATCTTTAACATAGCAGCGGAAAATCATAATCATAATTCGTAAAACGATTTTGGCACGCAGGCCCAACAAGTATCTCAAAAGAGTTTATCAAAACATAAGCAGTTCACGTAAAAGAATGAAGCATGTTATAGCATATAACCCCATCCCGTTACGTATCAGAGCGACCTAGACGACACAGTGAAGGCAAGGCCAACTCACGAAGCAACTGCACACTAAGCACGATCACCTGCAAGTTACCCATACGAAGGGCAACATTTCCAAGCAGAAGGGGTGAGATTTCATAATAAAATAACATTAATCAATGTAATTGCGAATCATAATTTAACATCATAATCATTCCATTATTAACTTTGCATAAATGCTAAACAGTTATCGCGTAATCATTATCCAATCATTATGAACAACATAACATAATCAATAAACACTTATCACGTAATCACATATTCAATCATTATCAACAAGGCATCTTAATCATGACAATGTGACAATGCTCCTAGACTCCTTATATGCATGTGGTACCAATCGTCATCATAAGTATTAATATACTTTAATCGTGCGGAGGACAAAGCTCCTATAAAACGTGCGGAGGACAAAGCTCCTAATTTTCGTGGTGAGGACTAAGCTCAATGATATGCTATGTATGGACTCTTAACAACAAAACACGTAATCAACGTAATCAACATGCATCCAATAATTTGGAGCTAAACTTTATCATATACTTATGCACTTAGTTAAACAACGGAAGCAGCATAAACAAGTCACATATCAAGATGATATTATTATATCAATAGCACATAAATTGCATTATTATCAAACCTTCATATCTTGCATGAATATACAATACATTAATTCATATTCAATTAATATCAATATAACTTAAACAACTCTACAGGCTGCATTAAACGTCATCTCTAGGTCTCATTACCAGTTAGGGGTTCACTCTTGATCAACAAGTGCGACACAGATCGCATAAACACATAAACAAGTTCATCCTGGTTGTACTCGCGAGGCGAGAGTACTTACTCGCCATCGCGAGTACCACTCAACTCCCAAACTAAGCTTGTTCTGGGTTCCCTCTGATCCTAAATTCATTCCTAATCAATACTAGGTATGTTCAGGTACTCAAGGGCATACAAGATTCAACTAAAAAGGTCGAAACACGAAATATGACATGCACTCTGAGGCGAGTTGAACCAAACAACTCGCGAGGCGAAAAGGAAGAGCTCGCGTGGCGAGCGATGAAGATCATCACTCGCGAGGCGAGGATCATCCCTCGCCGTGGCGAGCGATGAACAGAAGCACGGGCAGACTAGGGTTTTTCTCAAAAATCCATCACACAACATGGTTCAAAGCCTAATTTTGATTCAATAATCCATCCTAAACATGTTCTAAGGTTAAAGGATGGTTTCTACATCAATCTAAACAAGTTTTACCGTTTGATCATCAATTTTTAGGGTTTTGACCTAATTCCAAAACTTCTCTAAATCAATCCTAACTTTGTCAACTAATCATCAGAATTACAACAATCAATGCTATTGAATTATTAGTCTCACCCTTACCTTGTATGAAGAAAATCGCAGCACTCTACCTTGGTTCCTCTAGACTTGGCTTTTTCTCCCTTTTTCCAAAAGTTTTCACGTACAAAGAGTTTCTAAAATATTAGGTCTTCTCCTATTTATATCTTTTTCTAATTACTTATCTTATCTCACTTTCATCCCCAAAACTATCTAAAATATCTAAACAGCCCTCAACTAAATATTTTTTTCAAATCTTTATTTTATTTAACAATAAAATAATTCTCATATCCTTATCAAATCCTCCAAAACTCATAAATTAACACGTCATCAATCAAATCACCACAAATCATCAAAACATATCAAAATCATGCATATACTACATAATTATAACATAATGGCCTAAACTCGATTAAATAACGATTAAACGAAAGTCGGCGTTACAGAACTCACACACTGCATTCTACACACCGAAATTCACAGTTGATGCTTCCTGTGCTTTTCTTCTCTTCTCCCTCTTTTGACTTGTGTTGACGAATCTTTCTTCTTTTTCTACTCCCTTCTGTCCCTTCGGAATTAAAAGTGTTCTTAAGACCATAATCCCTCTTCGGTTTAATATCCTTTTAGAGAAGAGAAAGCGGTAGAGTCCTTCGTTGATCAATCCAAGGTAAGGGTGGGACTAACATTCAATAATCTTAAGTCATTGATTCTGAAAATTGGATTGAATATGTTGTAAGTTTTAGTTTTGAGAATTTGGGAATTAGGGTTAAAATTGATTATTTGATGATTTTCTAAAATAATGTTTTGGGTCAAGTTTTATATGATTTTGAGTCTCTTTTTGATGTATATAAATGTTTAGACAAACTTTGGGATCAAATTTGGGCATAGGGAAGTTAAAATTGGAATTTTGGGGTGAAAAATGGGTTTTTCCCGAGTTGCTATTTGACAGCATGTCCTTTTTCATGTTCTTGCGTCTTTTTCACACGTTTCTCTCTTGTATTAGCCTTTGGTGTAAAGATGAAAGTTGTAGATAATTGTGTTAGCTTTCCAGTGGTGTCGATTTGACTTTAAAATGATTTTTGGTTTAGGAGTTATGATGAAAATACTCCAAGTAGGTCTTAGTGAAATTTTATGAAAATTCAGCATAACTGTTTGTAAGTTAATCCAAAACTTATGGAATAATTCCAAACCTCAAAACTAGAAGTACTAGGAGTTTAATTAAGGGGTTTAACAGTATTTAACATGTGTTGTGATGGATCTAATTTGGTCGGACGTGAATATCTTTGTTGAATAATTTGAGATACATATATTATGTGAATATTGTATGATATAGACATAATGTTGTTCATGATTGATGATTTATTATATGAATGTATATGTTGATGAATATGATTTGATGTTGATGGTAATGTAATATATTTGTATATGCATTATGTGAATTATATAAGATGTTTAAGTTGTTGTTGATTATCATTTGATGTTGTTATATCTTGAGATGTTTATGTGCTGCCTATGTTGCTGTTGTTGGTTATGTGAAATATTTATATGCCTTATGTGGAAAATGTACGATGTTTAAGTTGTTGTTGATTACGATTTGAGTTTTGTCCTCACCACGATTTGAGCTTTGTCCTCACCACGAATTGAGTTTTGTCCTCACCACGATTTGATCTCTGTCCTCACCACGATGCCTTAAAAGTATATTAATACTATGATGTTGGGGGGGCTTGATGCCTTGGAGCTTTGTAGTCACCACGTTGGAGCTTTAGCTCAAATTAGCGATGGGGGCTTGATGCCCTGGAAGCATATTAATACTCAAATAGCGATGGGGGCTTGATGCCCTGTATTGGTACCACATGCATATAAGAGGTCTAAGTTGCATAGTCGAGTTGGAGTCGCATTTGTCGAGTCAAAGTCGTTGTTGATGAATTGTCATCCATGAGTTGTTAAGTTGTTGACGAGTTGTCATCCATGAGTTGTTGAGTTGTTGAGTTGTCTTCAACCCATGTGTTGTTAAAGAAGTACCTATGAAGATTATATGATGTTTATGATATGAATTATATGATGTTGACTAAGATGTTGCTATGTTGTTTATGATATTGATTATGATATTGTTATGTTGTTATGATGTTGTTTATGATACTGATTATTATGTTATGTTATTATTAAGATAAAGTTTATGTTGTATTGTATATAATTATTATTATTAAGTGATGATTATGTTGTATTAGATATGATTATTATTATTAAGTGAATATTATGTTATGTTGTTGTTATATTTTGATAAGATGATGAATAGTTGTTGATATATTATTATAAGATGATGATTATATTGTGTGGTCTAAGTTATTATGAGATGATGATTATATTGTGTTGTTTAAGTTATTAGTGATGATTACATGATGTTATCTATGAGTTGTTAAATGTACTTGATGATGGTTATGTTAAGTTGATAAGTTGTCTTTTATTCATGAATTGATAATTAGAAGTTGGTTGAGTTATTAAGAATTATTGCATGAAGGATTATTTTATTAATAGAGGAAGTTATTTATGTTGTTAAATATAATTAATGAATTATATGCTTGATATTATTGTTTTGTGAAATCTCACCCCTTCTGCTTGAAAATGTTGCTCTTCGTATGAGTACCTTGCAGGTAACCAAGAATAGTTGATGTCGTGTGAAATTACTCTCTCGTGTGTCTTAGGTGCTCTGATACGTAACGGGGTGGGAACTTTTTCATTGCTTTTCTATTCCTTACGTATTGCTTTTGAAGATTTATGACCATGTTTTTAGATTGGATTTTCATGAGACATTTATGAAGAGGCCTTAGTGCCAAAGACTGTTTAGTTATTGAATAAATTCCGCTGCGAAGTATTAAAGATTTTGTTATTGAATTTTAAAGGATAATTAGTTATTTATTCAGTTTATGATTTTAAGAAAAGAATGTGACACTCCGTTTATGTGAATACTCTGATTATTTTTATGAAATTTTTATGTTGGGTAAACGGGGTGTTAAAATCCTCGCCACGGCGAGTGATGAACTTCATCGCTCGCCTCGCGAGCAAACCTTACCCGCCTCGCGAGTTGCACGTCGCAGCTCGCCATAGCGAGTAGTTGAACTCGCCTCGCGAGTAGTTGAACTCGCCATAGCGAGCAGTTGAACTCGCCTCGCCATAGCGAGCAGTTGAACTCGCCTCGCCATAGCGAGCAGTTGAACTCGCCTCGCGAGCTTGACCAGAGAGCATGCAAGATTTCGTGATTTTGACTTTTGAGTTGAACCTTAGATGTCGTTGAGTGCCTGAACATGTCTAATATTGAATAGGAAAGAATGTAGGATGAGATTGAACCTGGAAAGACTTAGAATGAAACTTTGGAGAATCTGACTGAACTCGCCATGGCGAGCAGAGGCTCTCACCTCGCGAGCACTAGTATTACAGAATGCCTTGTTTAGGTTAAATTCGATCTTTGTCGCACGAGTTGTTATGAGTTGAACCTTGGGATAGTAATGAGGAATATATATGATATTAATGATGATTTGTGAAGTTGTTATATGATGATTTGAGGACATTTATAATGTCATATAATTAGATATATATTGCATGAATTATGTTTGATGATTGAAATGTTGATGACGTGCGTTTATAGTTGTTATATATGATGATTATTATTATTGAATGATGCTGTTTTGTTGTTGTGATGAATATGATTACTTGATGATTAATGAGAGAATATTATATATTGTGGATGATGATGATATGATTAATGAGAGAATATTATAATATGAATTAATGATTAAATGCATTACTTGAAATATTATTGAATGATCAAGATGTTGTTGAAATGAATTGATATTATAAAGTTATACTGTTGATGTGATCTGATTATGCTGCTATTGTTATTTAACTAAGTTGCATGAGTCTATATAAGATGATTAAGATGATGATGAACTCCAAATTATTGGATGTATAAGAGATTTGATGATTAAAATGTTTTGTTGATAGAGTCCATGCATTAACATACATTGAGCTTTGTCCTCACCACGATTTGAGTTTTGTCCTCACCACAATTGGAGCTTTGTCCTCCCCACGATGCTATAAGTATATTAATACTTTGATGACGATTGGTACCACATGCATATAAGAGGTCTAAGTTGCATTGTCGCATTTGTCGAGTCAAAGTCGTTGTTGATGAATTATCATCCATGAGTTGTTAAGTTGTTGATGAATTATCATCTATGAGTTGTCGAGTTATCTTCTACCCATGTGTTGTTAAAGAAGTACCTATGAAGATTATACGATGTTTATGATGTGAATTATATGATGTTGACTAAGATGTTGCTATGTTGTTTAAGATATTGATTATGATATTGTTATGATGTTGTATATGATACTGATTATAATGTTATGATGTTGTTTACGATGTTGATTATATGATGTTATTATGATGCTATATTTTGTGATGTATATAATTGTTATTATTAAGTGATGATTATGTTGTACTATATATGATTAATTATTATTAAGTGAATATTATGTTATGTTGTTGTTATATTTTTATAAGATGATGAATATGTTGTTGTTATATTAATATAAGAAGATGAATATGTTGTTGTTATATTATTATATTATGACAAGATGATGTATATGTTGTTGTTATATTATTATAAGATGATTAATATGTGTTGTTCATATCATTATAAGATGATGATTTATGTTGTATTGTATATGATTATTATTATTAAGCGATGATTATGTTGTGTCGTATATGATTATTATTATTATAGTGAGATGTTGATTACATTGTGTTGTTTTAAAGTTATTAGTGATGATGATTACATGATGAGATCTATGAGTTGTTAAGTGTACTTGATGATGTTTATGTTAAGTTGATAAGTTGTCTTCTATTCATGAATTGATAATGAGATGTTTGATGAATAATTATATTTATGAATTAATGATGTTGTTATGTTGTATATGAATTAGGATTAAGATGTTGTTATGTTGTATATGAACTATGACTATGATGTGATGATCTATGTTTGTTACAATTTGGTTAATATGTGTTATATGATGATGTTTATAATGTGATGAATATGAAGTAAATGATAATTAGAAGTTGGTTGAACTATTAAGAATTATTACATGAAGAATTATTATTACTAATAGATGAAGTTATTTATGTTGTTAAATATAATTATTGAATTATATGCTTGATATTATTGTTTTGTGAAATCTCACCCCTTCTGCTTGAAAATGTTGCTCTTCGTATGAGTAACTTGCAGGTGATCGAGTTTAAGTTGCTGTTAGATTGCTGTTGTGAGTGGATAAGCTCTCATGTGTGTCTTTAGGTGCTCTGATACGTAACGGGATGAGAATTTTATTGTTGTCTTTCTATTCCTTACGTATTGTTTTAAGAAAATTTATGACTATGTTTTTAGATTGGATTATATAAGATATTTATTGAAGAGGCCTTTGTGCCAAAGACTGTTTAGTTACTGAATAAATTCCGCTGCGAAGTATTAAATATTTTGTTATTGAATTTTAAAGGATAAATAGTTATCTATTCAATTTATGATTTTAAGAAAAGAATATGACATTCCGTTTATGTGAATACTCTGATTATTTTTATGAAATTTTTATGTTGGGAAAACGGGGTGTTACACTGTGCGCCAAAAGAAGGCTCGTACTCTAGGAGGGACAAGAAGGCGCCAAAGGAGCTGCCATTGTGTTGAGTTCGGTTGTGGCGATGCGTTATGTATTTTCATCATTAATGAAAAGGTGGTCTCAATCCTGACCCTGTTTTATTTTGTGCTTTTTCTGGAAAAATGGTAATACAAAAAACAAAAAAAAATTCTTTTCCTTTAATCATTTGTACATATCTGCATAATCATAATGTTTATATCAATAATCAAATCATGCATTAATAAACCCGTTGAACACTTTAACCCTGTACTCTCTCTCGACTTTAAGTTCCCCGTGTCCGAGGTTGAAGAAAAGAAGGATGAAAGTTTCCCAATGAGATTGCTCGCCTACTGGGGCATTTCAGTCGTTGAAGCTGCAAAGAACATCAAAAAGATTGTCCAGAAGATGGCATTCATTTACAAAGACTGGCACGGGATGCTACCATTATACTTTATGCACACTTTAACAGGGGCAACCCCCCTCCATCCCTCAATATACAACATAAAGGCAGTGCCTCACATGGAAGTCAAAGTTCTGTCAACGAAAGTTCTAATGAAAGCTAAGCTTGATTGAGTTTAAAAGTGTTACTGCCGTATGTCGTGGACAATTATATCAAAAGGATAAAACAAGTATTTGACAAAGAAGGCTCGTCCCCGTGAATGTCAAGAAAGTGGCTTTGTGCTCAAAAAATATGTTACCGGATTCCATGGGCAAATGGATGCCAAATTACAAAGAATGGTGGTAAACTTGTATGTCCTATGAATATCGATGCAGTCAAGAAATACTTTGTTAAAATAAAAAAGCTCGATAAGTCGTAAAACTAAAAAGGCGGCTTAGGTAAAAAAGAGCGTCTTGATGGACTGAAAATCCGAAAGGGCGGTCCATGTAAAAGTTCGAGACATGTAAACAAAAAATGAAATGAAAAATGTTTATCCGGATAGGTTGAAACCCGCAAGGGCGATCTATGCAAAAGTTAAGGATTATGACAAAGTAACTGCATCTGGTCGGACATGACTCACTTGGGGCATTTCAGCCGTCAAAAGACCTCCAACTCATGGCAAGGTAATTGCATCAAATCAGATATGATTCATCTGGGGCATCTTAGCTGTTAAAGGGATTTCGATCTGAAGTGTCTGCAAATCAAAGACTCGGAACAATGGAATTCAAAGTTGGTAGGGGAAACAGTGGTTATTGTGTTCAATGTACCTTTTCATATAATTACCATTTTCCAAACTTTTTAAAATCCGTGGAGCCACGCCTTTGGAAGGCACCACTCCATTTACATTAATTTGAGCCTATGGCCATTTATTTGAAATTCTCATTTATTCTGTTTGCAAATTTTTCTTCTATTTTTGATGTTAATATGTAAAGCAAAAAAAAATTCTTTTAAAACTTTTTCATGTCTTTTGAATAGCATAAACAACAGGTACATCTTCTTTGAACTTATAAGTAATAGAAGCATGCATCAACATCCGTCTCAATGAAAATTTAAACTCTGCAAGATAAGTATGACCAAAGGTTGTGAGATGACCTCTGTCAAAAGAAAGAAAAAAGAAAAAGAATACAAAAATAGAAAAGCTCGCTAAATCGAAAACCCGAAAGGGCGGCTTATGCCAAAAATGAGTGTCCTAGTGGACTGAAAACTCGAAAGGGCAGTCCAGGCAAAAATTAGGGGTATTTAAAAAAGAATATATTCCCGATGGATTGAAAACCCGAAAGGGCGATCCAGGCAAAAGTTAGGGATTCAAAAAATACAAAAAAAAAAAAAACAAAAATGAATGAAAAAGACAGAGGCTTCACAGTTCAAGTGGGTTAAATCGAAGAATGTACTTTATACTGGTTTATAAATGGCAACTTCTGCATGTGCTTTGATTGATGGCGACCTCTGCCTGTGCTTCGATTGAAGGCGACTTCGGCCAGTGGTGTGTTTAATGGCGACTTTCGTCAGATGGTTGATTGATGGGTTTTATCCCGAGAAATGACGACTTCTGCCAGGTTTCTAATTAAAGGGCTTTATCCCCAATAAATGATTACTTCACCATCAATTGAGACATTATAGTGGGTTGTATCCCCATCAGTGATTTGTTATTGGGTCGTATCCCCGCTAGTTGTCTTGAATATTGGGTTGTATCCGCATCAGTGGTTTGTTATTGGATCATATCCTCTTCAGTGGTATGATTAATGGGTTGTTACCCCTTCAGTGGCTTGATTAAGGAGTTTTTACCTCTCCCGAGATATCATTAATGGGTTATTCTCCTATCAGTGGTTGAATTAATGGTCTTTTACCTCTTCAGTGG